>NC_133535.1:1944886-2090751 GCF_048544455.1 Silene latifolia | reverse complement strand
CACCAACTAAGATATTTGTGGGTGCGGTGTGCTACAAACCAAGATTCGCCAAACTCCTGATTATCGTGGAAAATGTGTTAAAGCTCGTTATTTGAGGTCGAAATCGATCAAAGTTGATTCCTTAAATCGAACAGTTGATTCTGGAAATGAGCTCGGACGCATGATTGAAAAAAGAGAGAAAAAGAAACAGTTCGAGACGACCTTCCGAACTACTGAAATGAAGTGTATAATACACGGTTTTTCTGGGATTAGGGGTCCCGGAATAATTCTCCGGAAATCACATAGAAAGTTCATCGGGTCAGATGAAGCGGTCACGCAAAGTTTGAGCACCAACGGAAGACATTTGGGAGTGCCGGTGTGCCACAAACCAAGATTCACGAAACTCGGATTATCGTGAAAATGTGTTAAAGTCGTTATTTGAGGTGAAATCGAAAGGTTGATTCTCGAAATGAGCTCGGACGCGTGATTGAAAAACAGGAAGAAAAAGAAACGGGTTCCTGACGACCTTCGAACGGTATTTGAAATTGAAGTGTATAATACACGCCGGATTCCGGTCGGAAGAAAATTCTCCGGAAATCACATAGAAAGTTCTCGGGTCAGATAAAGCGACCACGCAAAGTTTGAGCACCAACGGAAAACATTTGGGGGGTGCCGGTGTGCCACAATCCAAAGATTCATTTAAACTCGGATTATCGTGAAAATTGTGTTAAAGCTCGTTATTTGAGGCTGAAATCGAACAGGTTGATTCCTGAAAAAAGCTCGGACGCGTGATTCAAAAACAGAGATAAAAAAAAAGGTTCCAGTACGAACTTCCGAACGGCTGAAATTGAAGTGTATAATACACGGTTTTTCGAGATTCCGGGGTCCCGGAATAAAATTTTTCGGAAATCACATAGAAAGTTCCTCGGGTCAAATAAAGCGGCCACGCAAATTTTGAGCACCAACGGAAGACATTTGGGGGTGCCGGTGTGCCACAAACCAGCATTTTCCGAAACTCGGGTTATCGTGAAAAATGTGTTAAAGCTCGTTATTTGAGGTGAAATCGAAGCAGGTTGATTCTGAAATCGAACAAAGGTTGATCCCGAAATGAGCTCGGATGCGTGATTGAAAACAGGAGAAAAAGAAACGGGTTCCGTGACGACCTTCCGAACGGTCAAATTGAAGTGTATAATACACGATTTTTGGGATTCGGTCCCTAATAAAATTTTCCGGACATCACATAGAAAGTTCCTCGAGTCAGATAAAGCGGCCACGCAAAGTTTGAGCACCAACGGAAGACATTTGGGGTGCCGGTGTGCCACAAACCAAGATTCGCCGAAACTCGGATTATCGTGAAAAATGTGTTAAAGCTCGTTATTTGAGGTCAAATCGAACAAGGTTGATTTCTGAAATCGAAACAGTTGATTCCTGAAATCGAACAGTTGATTTACGAAATGAGCTCGACGCGTGATTGAAAAACAGGAGAAAAAGAAACAGTTCCGATGACGACCTTCCGAACGGCTGAAATTGAAGTGTATAATACACGGTTTTGGGATTCCAGGGTCCCGGAACAAAATTCTCCGGAAATCACATAGAAAGTTTCCGGGGTCAGATAAAGCGGCCACGCAAATTTTGAGCACCAACGGAAGACATTTGGGGGTGCTGGTGTGCCACAAACCAAAGCATTTTCCGAAACTCTGATTATCGTGAAAAATGTGTTAAAGCTCGTTATTTGAGGCTGAAATCGAAAAGGTTGATTCCTGAAATCGAACAGTCGATTCTAAAAATGAGCTCGGACGCGTGATTGAAAAACAGGGAGAAAAAGAAACAGGTTAGATTACGACCTTCCGAACTATTTGAAATTGAAGTGTATAATACACGGTTTTTCGGGATTCCGAGGTCCGGAATAAAATTCTCCGGAAATCACATAGAAAGTTCCTCGGGTCATATAAAGCGGCCACGCAAAGTTTGAGCACCAACGGAAGACATTTGGGGGTGCCGGTGTGCCACAATCCAGCATTCGCCGAAACTCGGATTATCGTTAAAATTGTGTTAAAGCTCGTTATTTGAGGCTGAAATCGAACAGGTTGATTCCTGAAAAAAGCTCGGACGCGTGATTCAGAAACAGGGAGAAAAAAAAAGGTTCCGGTACGAACTTCCGAACGGCTTAAATTGAAGTGTATAATACACGGTTTTTCGAGATTCCGGGGTCCCGGAATAAAATTCTCCGGAAATCACATAGAAATTTCCTCGGGTCAGATAAAGCGGCCACGCAAATTTTGAGCACCAACGGAAGACATTTGGGGGTGCCGGTGTGCCACAAACCCAAGCATTTCCGAAACTCGGGTTTATCGTAAAAAAATGTGTTAAAGCTCGTTATTTGAGGTTGAAATCGAACAAAGTTGATTCCTGAAATTGAACAAAGTTGATTCGAAGTGAGCTCGGACGCGTGATTGAAAAATAGGAGAAAAACAAACAGGTTCCCACGACCTTCCGAACGGCTTAAATTGAAGTGTATAATACACGGTTTCGGGATTCGGGGTCCGGAATAAAATTCTCCGAAATCACATAGAAAGTTCCTCGGGTCGATGAAGCGCGACGCAAAGTTTGAGCACCAACGGAAGACATTTGGGGTGCGGTGTGCCACAAACCAAAGATTCGCCGAAACTCGGATTATCG
Organism: Silene latifolia; assembly: GCF_048544455.1. Classification (NCBI taxonomy): domain Eukaryota; kingdom Viridiplantae; phylum Streptophyta; class Magnoliopsida; order Caryophyllales; family Caryophyllaceae; genus Silene; species Silene latifolia. The sequence goes on along the minus strand of NC_133535.1, from coordinate 2,088,093 downwards.
TGAAAATGTGTTAAAGCTCGTTATTTGAGGTCAAATCGAACGGGTTGATTACTGAAATCGAACAAAGGTTGATCCTGAAATGAGTTCGGACGCGTGATTGAAAAACAGGAGAAAAAGAAACGGGTTCCCGGACGACCTTCCGAACTGAAATTGAAGTGTATAATACACGATTTTTCGGGATTCCTGTTCCGAATAAAATCTCTGGAAATCACAAAGAAAGTTCCTCGAGTCGATAAAGCGGCCACGCAAAGTTTGAGCACCAACGGAAGACATTTGGGGGTGCGGTGTGCCACAAACCAAAGATTCAGAAACTCGGATTATCGTGAAAAATGTGTTAAAGCTCGTTATTTGAGGTTGAAATCGAATAGGTTGATTCCTGAAATCGAACAGGTTGATTCCTGAAATGAGCTCGGACGCGTGATTGAAAAACAGGAGAAAAAGAAACAGTTCCAGACGACCTTCCGAACGGCTGAAATTGAAGTGTATAATACACGGTTTTTCGGGATTCCGGGGTCCCGGAATAAAATACTCCGGAAATCACATAGAAAGTTCCTCGGGTCAGATGAAGTGGCGACGCAAAGTTTGAGCACCAACGGAAGACATTTGGGGGTGCCGGTGTGCCACAAATCAGCATTCGCCGAAACTCGGATTATCGTGAAAATGTGTTAAAGCTCGTTATTTGATGCTTAAATCGAACAGGTTGATTCCTGAAAAAAGCTCGGACGCGTGATTCAAAAACAGGGAGAAAAAAAAAGGTTCCGGTACGAATTTCCGAACGGCTGAAATTGAAGTGTATAATACACGGTTTTTCGAGATTCCGGGGTCCCGGAATAAAATTCTCCGGAAATCACATAGAAAGTTCCTCGGGTCAGATAAAGCGGCCACGCAAATTTTGAGCACCAACGGAAGACATTAGGGGTGCGGTGTACCTACAAACCAAAGATTTTCCAAACTCGGGTTATCGTGAAAAATGTGTTAAAGCTCGTTATTTGAGGCTGAAATCGAACAGGTTGATTCCTGAAATTGAACAGGATGATTCCTGAAGTGAGCTCGGACGCGTCATTGAAAAATAGGGAGAAAAACAAACAGGTTCCAGTACGACCTTCCGAACGGCTTAAATTGAAGTGTATAATACACGGTTTTTCGGGATTCCGAGGTCCCGGAATAAAATTCTCCGGAAATCACATAGAAAGTTCCTCGGGTCAGATGAAGCGGCGACGCAAAGTTTGAGCACCAACGGAAGACATTTGGGGGTGCGGTGTGCCACAAACCAGCATTCGCCGAAACTCGGATTATCGTTAAAATGTGTTAAAGCTCGTTATTTGAGGCTGAAATCGAACAGGTTGATTACTGAAATCGAACAGGTTGATCCCTGAAATGAGCTCGGACGCGTGATTGAAAAACAGGGAGAAAAAGAAACGGGTTCCGGTACGACCTTCCGAACGACTGAAATTGAAGTGTATAATACACGATTTTTCGGGATTCCGGGGTCCCGGAGTAAAATTCTCCGGAAATCACATAGAAAGTTCCTCGAGTAAGATAAAGCGGCCACGCAAAGTTTGAGCACCAACGGAAGACATTTGGGGGTGCCGGTGTGCCACAAACCAGCATTCGCCGAAACTCGGATTATCGTGAAAAATGTGTTAAAGCTCGTTATTTGAGGTCGAATCGAAACAGTTGATTCCGAAATCGAACAAAGTTGATTCTGAAATCGAAACAGTTAATTCTGAAATGAGCTCGGACGCGTGATTGAAAAACAGGGAGAAAAAGGAACAGTTCCGTATGACCTTCCGAACGGCTGAAATTGAAGTGTATAATACACGGTTTTTCGGGATTCCGGGGTCCCGGAATAAAATTCTCCGGAAATCACATAGAAAGTTTCCCGGGTCAGATAAAGCGGCCACGCAAATTTTGAGCACCAACGGAAGACATTTGGGGGTGCCGGTGTGCCACAAACCAGCATTTTCCGAAACTCGGATTATCGTGAAAAATGTGTTAAAGCTCGTTATTTGAGGCTGAAATCGAACAGGTTGATTCCTGAAATTGAACAGGTTGATTCCTGAAGTGAGCTCGGACGCGTCATTGAAAAATAGGGAGAAAAACAAACAGGTTCCGGTACGGCCTTCCGAACGGCTTAAATTGAAGTGTATAATACACGGTTTTTCGGGATTCCGAGGTCCCGGAATAAAATTCTCCGGAAATCACATAGAAAGTTCCTCGGGTCAGATGAAGCGGCGACGCAAAGTTTGAGCACCAACGGAAGACATTTGGGGGTGCCGGTGTGCCACAAACCAGCATTCGCCGAAACTCGGATTATCGTGAAAATGTGTTAAAGCTCGTTATTTGAGGCTGAAATCGAACAGGTTGATTCCTGAAAAAAGCTCGGACGCGTGATTCAAAAACAGGGAGAAAAAAAAGGTTCCGGTACGAACTTCCGAACGGCTGAAATTGAAGTGTATAATACACGGTTTTTCGAGATTCCGGGGTCCCGGAATAAAATTCTCCGGAAATCACATAGAAAGTTCCTCGGGTCAGATAAAGCGGCCACGCAAATTTTGAGCATTAACGGAAGACATTTGGGGGTGCCGGTGTGCCACAAACCAGCATTTTCCAAACTCGGGTTATCGTGAAAAATGTGTTAAAGCTCGTTATTTGAGACCTCGAAATCGAAACAGGTTGATTCTGAAATCGAACAGGTTGATCCCTGAAATGAGCTCGGACGCGTGATTGAAAACAGGGAGAAAAAGAAACGGGTTCCGATACGACCTTCCGAAACGGTGAAATTGAAGTGTATAATACACGATTTTTGGGATTCGTGGGGTTCCGGAATAAAATTCTCCGGAAATCACATAGAAAGTTCCTCGAGTCAGATAAAGCGGCCACGCAAAGTTTGAGCACCAACGGAAGACATTTGGGGTGCGGTGTACAAACCAAAGATTCGCAAACTCGGATTATCGTGAAAAATGTGTTAAAGCTCGTTATTTGAGGCTGAAATCGAACAGGTTGATTCCTGAAATCGAACAGGTTGATTCCTGAAATGAGCTCGGACGCGTGATTGAAAAACAGGGAGAAAAAGAAACAGGTTCCGGTACGACCTTCCGAACGGCTGAAATTGAAGTGTATAATACACGGTTTTTCGGGATTCCGGGGTCCCGGAATAAAATACTCCGGAAATCACATAGAAAGTTCCCCGGGTCAGATAAAGCGGCCACACAAATTTTTAGCACCAACGGAAGACATTTGGGGGTGCCGGTGTGCCACAAACCAGCATTCGCCGAAACTCGGATTATCGTGAAAATGTGTTAAAGCTCGTTATTTGAGGCTGAAATCGAACATGTTGATTACTGAAATCGAACAGGTTGATCCCTGAAATGAGCTCGGACGCGTGATTGAAAAACAGGGAGAAAAAGAAACGGGTTCCGGTACGACCTTCTGAACGGCTGAAATTGAAGTGTATAATCCACGATTTTTCGGGATTCCGGGGTCCCGGAATAAAATTCTCCGGAAATCACATAGAAAGTTCCTCGACTCAGATAAAGCGGCCACGCAAAGTTTGAGCACCAACGAAAGACATTTGGGGGTGTCGGTGTGCCACAAACCAGCATTCGCCGAAACTCGGATTATCGTGAAAAATGTGTTAAAGCTCGTCATTTGAAATTTGAAATCGAACAGGTTGATTCTGAAATCGAACAGGTTGATTCCTGAAATCGAACAGGTTGATTCCTGAAATCGAACAGGTTGATTCTGAAATGAGCTCGGACGCGTGATTGAAAAACAGGGAGAAAAAGAAACAGGTTCCGGTACGACCTTCCGAACGGCTGAAATTGAAGTGTATAATACACGGTTTTTCGGAATTCCGGGGTCCCAGAATAAAATTCTCCGGAAATCACATAGAAATTTTCCCGGGTCAGATAAAGCGGCCACGCAAATTTTGAGCACCAACGGAAGACATTTGGGGGTGCCGGTGTGCCACAAACCAGCATTTTCCGAAACTCGGATTATCGTGAAAATTGTGTTAAAGCTCGTTATTTGAGGCTGAAATCGAACAGGTTGATTGCTGAAATTGAACAGGTTGATTCCTGAAGTAAGCTCGGACGCGTGATTAAGAAATAGGGAGAAAAACAAACAGGTTCCGGTACGACCTTCCGAACGGCTTAAATTGAAGTGTATAATACACGGTTTTTCGGGATTCCGGGGTCCCGGAATAAAATTCTCCGGAAATCACATAGAAAGTTCTTCGGGTCAGATGAAGCGGCGACGCAAAGTTTGAGCACCAACGGAAGACATTTGGGGGTGCCGATGTGCCACAAACCAGCATTCGCCGAAACTCGGATTATCGTGAAAATGTGTTAAAGCTCGTTATTTGAGGCTGAAATCGAACAGGTTGATTACGAAATCGAACAAAGTTGATCCTCGAAATGAGCTCGGACGCGTGATTGAAAAACAGGGAGAAAAAGAAAGCGGTTCCGATCGACGACCTTCCGAACGGTGAAATTGAAGTGTATAATCCACGATTTTCGGGATTCCGGTCCGGAATAAAATTCTCGGAAATCACATAGAAAGTTCCTCGACTCGAGATAAAGCGGCCACGCAAAGTTTGAGCACCAACGGAAGACATTTGGGGGTGTCGGTGTGCCACAAACCAAAGCATTCGAAACTCGGATTATCGTGAAAAATGTGTTAAAGCTCGTTATTTGGTGAAATCGAACAGGTTGATTCCGAAATCGAACAGGTTGATTCCTGAAATCGAACAGGTTGATTCTGAAATGAGCTCGGACGCGTGATTGAAAAACAGGGAGAAAAAGAAACAGTTCGTGACGACCTTCCGAACGGTGAAATTGAAGTGTATAATACACGGTTTTTCGGGATTCCGGGTCCCGAATAAAATTTTCCGAAATCACATAGAAAGTTCCCGGGTCAGATAAAGCGGCCACGCAAATTTTGAACACCAACGGAAGACATTTGGGGGTGCCGGTGTGCCACAAACCAGCATTTTCCGAAACTCGGATTATCATGAAAAATGTGTTAAAGCTCGTTATTTGAGGCTGAAATCGAACAGGTTGATTCCTGAAATTGAACATGTTGATTCCTGAAGTGAGCTCAGACGCGTGATTGAAAAACAGGGAGAAAAAGAAACGGGTTCCGGTACGACCTTCCGAACTATTTGAAATTGAAGTGTATAATACACGGTTTTTCTGGGATTCAGGGTCCGGAATAAAATTCTCAGAAATCACATAGAAAGTTCCCGGTCGAGATAAAGCGGCCACGCAAAGTTTGAGCACCAACGGAAGAAATTTGGGGGTGCGGGTGTGCCACAAACCAAAGATTCCGAAACTCGGATTATCGTGAAAAATGTGTTAAAGCTCGTTATTTGAGGCTGAAATCGATCAGGTTGATTCCTGAAATCGAAAAGGTTGATTCCTGAAATGAGCTCGGACGCGTGATTGAAAAACAGGGAGAAAAAAAAAGGTTCCGGTACGAACTTCCGAATGGCTGAAATTGAAGTGTGTGATACACGGTTTTTCGAGATTCCGGGGTCCCGGAATAAAATTCTCCGGAAATCACATAGAAAGTTCCTCGGGTCAGATAAATCGGCCACGCTAAGTTTGAGCACCAACGGAAGACATTTGGGGGTGCCGATGTGCCACAAACCAGCATTCGCCGAAACTCGGATTATCGTGAAAATGTGTTAAAGCTCGTTATTTGAGGCTGAAATCGAACATGTTGATTACTGAAATCGAACAGGTTGATCCCTGAAATGAGCTCGGACGCGTGATTGAAAAACAGGGAGAAAAAGAAACGGGTTCAGACGACCTTCGAACGGTGAAATTGAAGTGTATAATCCACGATTTTCGGGATTCGGTCCGGAATAAAATTCTCGGAAATCACATAGAAAGTTCCTCGACTCGGATAAAGCGCCACGCAAAGTTTGAGCACCAACGGAAGACATTTGGGGTGTCGGTGTGCCACAAACCAAGATTCGCCGAAACTCGGATTATCGTGAAAAATGTGTTAAAGCTCGTTATTTGATTTCTGAAATCGAACAGTTGATTCGAGAATCGAATAGGTTGATTCTGAAATCGAACGGGTTGATTCTGAAATCGAACAGGTTGATTCTGAAATGAGCTCGGACGCGTGATTGAAAAACAGGGAGAAAAAAAACAGGTTAGATGACGACCTTACGAAACTATTTGAAATTGAAGTGTATAATACACGGTTTTCGGGATTCCGGGGTCCCGGAATAAAATTCTCCGGAAATCACATAGAAAGTTCCCCGGGTCAGATAAAGCGGCCACGCAAATTTTGAGCACCAACGGAAGACATTTGGGGGTGCCGGTGTGCCACAAACCAGCATTTTCCGAAACTCGGATTATCGTGAAAAATGTGTTAAAGCTCGTTATTTGAGGCTGAAATCGAACAGGTTGATTCCTAAAATTGAACAGGTTGATTCCTGAAGTGAGCTCAGACGCGTGATTAAAAAACAGGGAGAAAAAGAAACGGGTTCCGGTACGACCTTCCGAACGGCTGAAATTGAAGTGTATAATACACGGTTTTTCGGGATTCCGGGGTCCCGGAATAAAATTCTCAGGAAATCACATAGAAAGTTCCCCGGGTCAGATAAAGCGGCCACGCAAAGTTTGAGCACCAACGGAAGAAATTTGGGGGTGCCGGTGTGCCACAAACCAGCATTCGCCGAAACTCGGATTATCGTGAAAAATGAGTTAAAGCTCGTTATTTGAGGCTGAAATCGATCAGGTTGATTCCTGAAATCAAACAGGTTGATTCCTGAAATGAGCTCGGACGCGTGATTGAAAAACAGCGAGAAAAAAAAAGGTTCCGGTACGAACTTCCGAATGGCTGAAATTGAAGTGTGTGATACACGGTTTTTCGAGATTCCGGGGTCCCGGAATAAAATTCTCCGGAAATCACATAGAAAGTTCCTCGGGTCAGATAAATCGGCCACGCAAAGATTGAGCACAAACGGAAGACATTTGGGGGTGCCAGTGTGCCACAAACCAGCATTTTCCAAAACTCGGATTATCGTGAAAAATGTGTTAAAGCTCGTTATTTGAGGCTGAAATCGAACAGGATGATTCCTAAAATCGAACAGGTTGATTCCTGAAATGAGCTCGGACGCGTGATTGAAAAACAGGGATAAAAAGAAACAAGTTCCGGTACGACCTACCGAACGGCTGAAATTGAAGTGTATAATACACGGTTTTTCGTGATTTCGGGGTCCCGGAATAAAAATTTCCGTAAATCACATAGAAAGTTCCTCGAGTCAGATGAAGGGGCCACGCAAAGTTTGAGGACTAACGGAAGACATTTGGGGGTGCCGGTGTGCCACAAACCAGCATTCGCCGAAACTCGGATTATCGTGAAAAATGTGTTGAAGCTCGTTATTTGAGGCTGAAATCGAACATGTTGATTACTGAAATCGAACAGGTTGATTCCGTAAATGAGCTCGGACGCGTGATTGAAAAACAGGGAGAAAAAGAAACAGGTTCCGGTACGACCTTCCGAACGGCTGAAATTGAAGTGTATAATACACGGATTTTCGGGATTCCGGGGTCCCGGAATAAAATTCTCCGGAAATCACATAGAAAGTTCCTCGGGTCAGATGAAGCGACCACGCAAAGTTTGAGCACCAATGGAAGACATTTGGGGGTGCCGGTGTGCGACAAACCAGCATTCGCCGAAACTCGGATTATCGTGAAAAATGTGTTAAAACTCGTTATTTGAGGCTGAAAACGAACAGTTTGATTTTTGAAATGAGCTCGGACGCGTGATTGAAAAACAGGGAGAAAAAGAAACAGGTTCCGGTACGACCTTCCGAACGGCTGAAATTGAAGTGTATAATACACGGTTTTTCGGGATTCCGGGGTCCCGGAATAAAATTCTCCGGAAATCACATAGAAAGTTCCTCGGGTCAGATGAAGCGACCACGCAAAGTTTGAGCACCAATGGAAGACATTTGGGGGTGCCGGTGTGCCACAAACCAGCATTCGCCGAAACTCGGATTATCGTGAAAAATGTGTTAAAACTCGTTATTTAAGGCTGAAATCGAACAGGTTGATTTTTGAAATGAGCTCGGACGCGTGATTGAAAAACAGGGAGAAAAAGAAACAGGTTCCGGTACGACCTTCCGGACGGCTGAAATTGAAGTGTATAATACACGGTTTTTCAGGATTCCGGGGTCCCGGAATAAAATTTTCCGGAAATCACATAGAAAGTTCCTCGAGTCAGATGAAGCGGCCACGCTAAGTTTGAGCACTAACGAAAGACATTTGTGGGTGCCGGTGTGCCACAAACCAGCATTCGCCGAAACTCGGATTACCGTGAAAATGTGTTAAAGCTCGTTATTTGAGGCTGAAATCGAACAGGTTGATTCCTGAAATCGAACAGGTTGATTCCTGAAATGTGCTCGGACGCGTGATTGAAAAACAGGGAGAAAAGAATCGGGTTTTGTGACGACCTTCCGAGAACGATGAAATTGAAGTGTATAATACACGATTTTTGGATTCCGGTCCCGGAATAAAATTCTCCGGAAATCACATAGAAAGTTCCTCAGGTCAGATGAAGCGGCCACGCAAAGTTTGAGCACCAACGGAAGACATTTGGGGGTGCCGGTGTGCCAGAAACCAGGATTTGCCGAAACTCGGATTATCGTGAAAATGTGTTAAAGCTCGTTATTTGAGGCTGAAATCGAACAGGTTGATTCCTGAAATCGAACAGGTTGATTCCTGAAATGACCTCGGACGCGTGATTGAAAAACAGGGAGAAAAAGAAACGGGTTCCGGTATGACCTTCCGAACGGCTGAAATTGAAGTGTATAATACACGATTTTTCGGGATTCCGGAGTCCCGGAATAAAATTCTCCGGAAATCACATAGAAAGTTCCTCGGGTTAGATAAAGAGGCCACGCAAAGTTTGAGCACCAACGGAAGACATTTGGGGGTGACGGTGTGCCACAAACCAGCATTCGCCGATACTCGGATTACCATGAAAATGTGTTAAAGCTCGTTATTTGAGGCTGAAATCGAACAGGTTGATTCCTGAAATCAAACAGGTTGACTCCTGAAATGTGCTCGGACGCGTGATTGAAAAACAGGGAGAAAAAGAAACGGGTTTTGATGACGACCTTTCGAAACATTTGAAATTGAAGTGTATAATACACGATTTTTCGGGATTCCGGGGTCCCGGAATAAAATTCTCCGGAAATCACATAGAAAGTTCCTCGGGTCAGATGAAGCGGCCACGCAAAGTTTGAGCACCAATGGAAGAAATTTGGGGGTGCGGTGCCCTACAAACCAAAGATTCGCCGAAACTCGGATTATCGTGAAAAATGTGTTAAAACTCGTTATTTGAGGTGGAAATCGAACAGGTTGATTCTGAAATGAGCTCGGACGCGTGATTGAAAAACAAAGAGAAAAAGAAACAGGTTCCGGCACGACCTTCCGAACATTTGAAATTGAAGTATATAATACACGGTTTTCAGATTAGGGGTCCGGAATAAAATTTTCCGGAAATCACATAGAAAGTTCCTCGAGTCAGATGAAGCGGCCACGCAAAGTTTGAGCACTAACGGAAGACATTTGTGGGTGCCGGTGTGCCACAAACCAGCATTCGCCGAAACTCGGATTATCGTGAAAAATGTGTTAAAGCTCGTTATTTGAGGCTGAAATCGAACAGGTTGAATCCTGAAATCGAACAGGTTGATTCCTGAAATGAGCTCGGACGCGTGATTGAAAAACAGGGAGAAAAAGAAACAGGTTCGAATACGACCTTCCGACTAATTTGAAATTGAAGTGTATAATACACGGTTTTTCGGGATTCCGGGGTCCCGGAATAAAATTCTCCGGAAATCACATAGAAAGTTCCTCGGGTCAGATGAAGCGGCCACGCAAAGTTTGAGCACCAACGGAAGACATTTGGGGGTGCCGGTGTGCCACAAACCAGCATTCGCCGAAACTCGGATTACCGTGAAAATGTGTTAATACTCGTTATTTGAGGCTGAAATCGAACAGGTTGATTCCTGAAATCGAACAGGTTGATTCCTGAAATGTGCTCGGACGCGTGATTGAAAAACAGGGAGAAAAAGAATCGGGTTTCGGTACGACCTTCCGAACGACTGAAATTGAAGTGTATAATACACGATTTTTCGGGATTCCGGGGTCCCGGAATAAAATTCTCCGGAAATCACATAGAAAGTTCCTCAGGTCAGATGAAGCGGCCACGCAAAGTTTGAGCACCAACGGAAGACATTTGGAGGTGCCGGTGTGCCAGAAACCAGCATTCGCCGAAACTCGGATTACCGTGAAAATGTGTTAAAGCTCGTTATTTGAGGCTGAAATCGAACAGGTTGATTCCTGAAATCGAACAGGTTGACTCCTGAAATGTGCTCGGACGCGTGATTGAAAAACAGGGAGAAAAAGAAACGGGTTTCGGTACGACCTTCGAACGGCTGAAATTGAAGTGTATAATACACGATTTTTCGGGATTCCGGGGTCCCGGAATAAAATTCTCCGGAAATCACATAGATAGTTCCTCGGGTCAGATGAAGCGGCCACGCAAAGTTTGAGCACCAATGGAAGAAATTTGGGGGTGCCGGTGTGCCACAAACCAGCATTCGCCGAAACTCGGATTATCGTGAAAAATGTGTTAAAACTCGTTATTTGAGGCTGAAATCGAACAGGTTGATTCCTGAAATGAGCTCGGACGCGTGATTGAAAAACAGGGAGAAAAAGAAACAGGTTCCGGTACGACCTTCCGAACGGCTGAAATTGAAGTGTATAATACACGGTTTTTCAGGATTCCGGGGTCCCGGAATAAAATTTTCCGGAAATCACATAGAAAGTTCCTCGAGTCAGATGAAGCGGCCATGCAAAGTTTGAGCACTAACGGAAGACATTTGTGGGTGCCGGTGTGCCACAAACCAAAGATTCGCGAAACTCGGATTATCGTGAAAAATGTGTTAAAGCTCGTTATTTGAGGTGAAATCGAACAGGTTGATTCCTGAAATCGAACAGGTTGATTCTGAAATGAGCTCGGACGCGTGATTGAAAAACAGGGAGAAAAAGAAACAGGTTCCGTTCAGACGACCTTCGGAACTGAAATTGAAGTGTATAATACGGTTTTCGGGATTCCGGGTCCCGGAATAAAATTCTCGGAAATCACATAGAAAGTTCCTCGGGTCGATGAAGCGGCCACGCAAAGTTTGAGCACCAATGGAAGACATTTGGGGGTGCCGGTGTGCCCAAACCAAAGATTCGCCGAAACTCGGATTATCGTGAAAAATGTGTTAAAACTCGTTATTTGAGGTGAAATCGAACAAAGGTTGATTCTGAAATGAGCTCGGACGCGTGATTGAAAAACAGGGAGAAAAAGAAACAGGTTCGAGACGACCTTCCGAACGGTGAAATTGAAGTGTATAATACGGTTTTCAGATTCCGGTCCCGGAATAAAATTTTCCGGAAATCACATAGAAAGTTCCTCGAGTCAGATGAAGCGGCCACGCAAAGTTTGAGCACTAACGGAAGACATTTGTGGGTGCCGGTGTGCCACAAACCAGCATTCGCCGAAACTCGGATTATCGTGAAAAATGTGTTAAAGATCGTTATTTGAGGTGAAATCGAACAAAGGTTGATTCCGAAATCGAACAGGTTGATTCCCGAAATGAGCTCGGACGCGTGATTGAAAAACAGGAAGAAAAAGAAACAGGTTCGGATACGACCTTCCGAACGGCCGAAATTGAAGTGTATAATACACGGTTTTCGGGATTCGGGGTCCGGAATAAAATTCTCCGAAATCACATAGAAAGTTCCTCGGGTCAGATGAAGCGGCCACGCAAAGTTTGAGCACCAACGGAAGACATTTGGGGTGCTGGTGTGCCACAAACCAAAGATTCGCCGAAACTCCTCGGATTACCGTGAAAATGTGTTAAAGCTCGTTATTTGAGGCTGAAATCGAACAGGTTGATTCCTGAAATCGAACAGGTTGATTCCTGAAATGTGCTCGGACGCGTGATTGAAAAACAGGGAGAAAAAGAATCGGGTTACGGTACGACCTTCCGAACGACTGAAATTGAAGTGTATAATACACGATTTTTCGGGATTCCGGGGTCCCGGAATAAAATTCTCCGGAAATCACATAGAAAGTTCCTCAGGTCAGATGAAGCGGCCACGCAAAGTTTGAGCACCAACGGAAGACATTTGGGGATGCCGGTGTGCCAGAAACCAGGATTTGCCGAAACTCGGATTATCGTGAAAATGTGTTAAAGCTCGTTATTTGAGGCTGAAATCGAACAGGTTGATTCCTGAAATCGAACAGGTTGATTCCTGAAATGACCTCGGACGCGTGATTGAAAAACAGGGAGAAAAAGAAACGGGTTCCGGTATGACCTTCCGAACGGCTGAAATTGAAGTGTATATACACGATTTTTCGGGATTCCGGGGTCCCGAAATAAAATTCTCCGGAAATCACATAGAAAGTTCCTCAGGTTAGATAAAGAGGCCACGCAAAGTTTGAGCACCAACGGAAGACATTTGGGGGTGCCGGTGTGCCACAAACCAGCATTCGCCGAAACTCGGATTATCGTGAAAAATGTGTTAAAGCTCGTTATTTGAGGCTGAAATCGAACAGGTTTATTCCTGAAATCGAACAGGTTGATTCCTGAAATGAGCTCGGACGCGTGATTGAAAAACAGGGAGAAAAAGAATCAGGTTCCAGTACGACCTTCCGAACGGCTATAATTGAAGTGTATAATACACGGTTTTTCGGGATTCCGGGGTCCCGGAATAAAATTCTCCGGAAATCACATAGAAAGTTCCTCGGGTCAGATGAAGCGGCCACGCAAAGTTTGAGCACCAACGGAAGATATTTGGGGGTGCCGGTGTGCCACAAACCAGCATTCGCCGAAACTCGGATTACCGTGAAAATGTGTTAAAGCTCGTTATTTGAGGTGAAATCGAACAAAGTTGATTCTGAAATTAGCTCGGACGCGTGATTGAAAAACAGGGAGAAAAAGAAACAGTTCCGCACGACCTTCCGAACGTGAAATTGAAGTGTATAATACACGGTTTTTGGGATTCGGGGTCCCGAATAAAATTCTCCGGAAATCACATAGAAAGTTCATCGGGTCAGATGAAGCGGCCACGCAAAGTTTGAGCACCAACGGAAGACATTTGGGGGTGCCGGTGTGCCACAAACCAGCATTCGCCGAAACTCGGATTACCGTGAAAATGTGTTAAAGCTCGTTATTTGAGGCTGAAATCGAACAGGTTGATTCTGAAATCGAACAGGTTGACTCTGAAATGTGCTCGGACGCGTGATTGAAAAACGGGGAGAAAAAAAACGGGTTTTGATGACGACCTTGAACAGTGAAATGAAGTGTATAATACACGATTTTTCGGGATTCGGGGTCCCGGAACAAATTCTCCGGAAATCACATAGAAAGTTCCTCGGGTCAGATGAAGCGGCCACGCAAAGTTTGAGCACCAATGGAAGAAATTTGGGTGTGCTTGGTGTGCCACAAACCAAAGATTCGCCGAAACTCGGATTATCGTGAAAAATGTGTTAAAACTCGTTATTTGAGGTGGAAATCGAACAGGTTGATTTTCGAAATGAGCTCGGACGCGTGATTGAAAAACAGGGAGAAAAAGAAACAGGTTCGGTACGACCTTCCGAACAAATTGAAATTGAAGTGTATAATACACGGTTTTCAGATTAGGGGTCCCGGAATAAAATTTTCCGGAAATCACATAGAAAGTTCCTCGAGTCAGATGAAGCGGCCACGCAAAGTTTGAGCACTAACGGAAGACATTTGTGGGTGCCGGTGTGCCACAAACCAGCATTCGCCGAAACTCGGATTATCGTGAAAAATGTGTTAAAGCTCGTTATTTGAGGCTGAAATCGAACAGGTTGATTCCTGAAATCGAACAGGTTGATTCCTGAAATGTGCTCGGACGCGTGATTGAAAAACAGGGAGAAAAAGAATCGGGTTTCGGTACGACCTTCCGAACGACTGAAATTGAAGTGTATAATACACGATTTTTCGGGATTCCGGGGTCCCGGAATAAAATTCTCCGGAAATCACATAGAAAGTTCCTCAGGTCAGATGAAGCGGCCACGCAAAGTTTGAGCACCAACGGAAGACATTTGGGGGTGCCGGTGTGCCAGAAACCAGGATTTGCCGAAACTCGGATTATCGTGAAAATGTGTTAAAGCTCGTTATTTGAGGCTGAAATCGAACAGGTTGATTCCTGAAATCGAACAGGTTGATTCCTGAAATGACCTCGGACGCGTAATTGAAAAACAGGGAGAAAAAGAAACGGGTTCCGGTATGACCTTCCGAACGGCTGAAATTGAAGTGTATAATACACGATTTTTCGGGATTCCGGGGTCCCGGAATAAAATTCTCCGGAAATCACATAGAAAGTTCCTCGGGTTAGATAAAGAGGCCACGCAAAGTTTGAGCACCAACGGAAGACATTTGGGGGTGCCGGTGTGCCACAAACCAAAGATTCGCAGAAACTCGGATTATCGTGAAAAATGTGTTAAAGATCGTTATTTGAGGTGAAATCGAACAAAGGTTGATTCCTGAAATCGAACAGGTTGATTCTGAAATGAGCTCGGACGCGTGATTGAAAAACAGGGAGAAAAAGAATCAGGTTCGAGACGACCTTAACGGCTAAAATTGAAGTGTATAATACACGGTTTTTCGGGATTCCGGGGTCCCGGAATAAAATTCTCCGGAAATCACATAGAAAGTTCCTCGGGTCAGATGAAGCGGCCACGCAAAGTTTGAGCACCAACGGAAGACATTTGGGGGTGCAGGTGTGCTACAAACCAAGATTCACGAAACTCGGACACGTGAAAATGTGTTAAAGCTCGTTATTTGAGGCTGAAATCGAACAGGTTGATTCCTGAAATCGAAGAGGTTGATTCCTGAAATTAGCTCGGACGCGTGATTGAAAAACAGGGAGAAAAAGAAACAGGTTCCGGTACGACCTTCCGAACGGCTGAAATTGAAGTGTATAATACACGGTTTTTCGGGATTCCGGGGTCCCGGAATAAAATTCTCCGGAAGTCACATAGAAAGTTCATCGGGTCAGATGAAGCGGCCACGCAAAGTTTGAGCACCAACGGAAGACATTTGGGGGTGCCGGTGTGCCACAAACCAGCATTCGCCGAAACTCGGATTACCGTGAAAATGTGTTAAAGCTCGTTATTTGAGGCTGAAATCGAAATTGTTGATTCCTGAAATCGAACAGGTTGACTCCTGAAATGTGCTCGGACGCGTGATTGAAAAACAGGGAGAAAAAGAAACGGGTTTCGGTACGACCTTCCGAACGGCTGAAATTGAAGTGTATAATACACGATTTTTCGGGATTCTGGGGTCCCGGAATAAAATTCTCCAGAAATCACATAGAAAGTTCCTCGGGTCAGATAAAGCGGCCACGCAAAGTTTAAGCACCAACGGAAGACATTTGGGGGTGCCGGTGTGCCACAAACCAAAGATTCGCGAAATTCGGATTATCGTGAAAAATGTGTTAAAGCTCGTTATTTGAGGCTGAAATCGAACAGGTTGATTCTTGAAATCGAACAGGTTGATTCCTGAAATGAGCTCGGACGCGTGATTGAAAAACAGGGAGAAAAAGAAACTGGTTCCGGTACGACCTTTCGAACGGCTAAAATTGAAGTGTATAATACACGGTTTTTCTAGACTCCGGGGTCCCGGAATAAAATTCTGCGGAAGTCACATAGAAAGTTCCTCGGGTTAGATAAAGCGGCCACACAAAGTTTGAGCACCAACGGAAGACATTTGGGGGTGCCGGTGTGCCACAATCCAGCATTCGCCTAAACTCGGATTATCGTGAAAATTGTGTTAAAGCTCGTTA
The DNA here is from genome assembly GCF_048544455.1 of Silene latifolia. NCBI lineage: Eukaryota > Viridiplantae > Streptophyta > Magnoliopsida > Caryophyllales > Caryophyllaceae > Silene > Silene latifolia. Next base: position 2,072,194 of record NC_133535.1, on the reverse strand, counting down.
TTTGAAGCTGAAATCGAACAGGTTGATTCCTGAAATCGAACAGGTTGATTCCTGAAATGAGCTCGGACGCGTGATTGAAAAACAGGGAGAAAAAGAAACGGGTTCAGTGACGACCTTCCGAACGGTGAAATTGAAGTGTATAATACACGGTTTTTCGGGATTAGGGGTCCCCCGGAATAAAATTCTCGAGAAAATCACATAGAAAGTTCCTCGGGTCGGATGAAGCGGCCACGCAATGTTTGAGCACCAACGGATAACATTTGGGGGTGCCGGTGTACCACAAACCAAAGATTCCGAAACTCGGATTATCGTGAAAATGTGTTAAAGCTCGTTATTTGAGGTTGAAATCGAACAAAGGTTGATTCTCGAAATCGAACAGGTTGATTCTGAAATAAGCTCGGACGTGTGATTGAAAAACAGGAGAAAAAGAAACGGGTTCGACGACCTTCCGAACAATTTGAAATTGAAGTGTATAATACACGATTTTCGGGATTCCGGGGTCCCGGAATAAAATTCTCCGGAAATCACATAGAAAGTTCATCGGGTCAGATAAAGAGGCCACGCAAAGTTTGAGCACCAACGGAAGACATTTGGGGGTGCCGGTGTGCCACAAACCAGCATTCGCCGAAACTCGGATTATCGTGAAAAATGTGTTAAAGCTCGTTATTTGAGGTGAAATCGAACAGGTTGATTCCTGAAATCGAACAGGTTGATTCCTGAAATGAGCTCGGACGCGTGATTGAAAAACAGGAGAAAAAGAAACAGGTTCAGACGACCTTCCGAACTGAAATGAAGTGTATAATACACGGTTTTCGGGATTCGGTGTCCCGGAATAAAATTCTCCGGAAATCACATACAAAGTTCATCGGGTCAGATGAAACGGCCACGCAAAGTTTGAGCATCAACGGAAGACATTTGGGGGTGCCGGTGTGCCACAAACCAGCATTCGCCGAAACTCGGATTATCGTGAAAATGTGTTAAAGCTCGTTATTTGAGGCTGAAATCGAACAGGTTGATTCCTGAAATGAGCTCGGACGCGTGATTGAAAAACAGGGAGAAAAAGAAACAAAGTTCGTGACGACCTTCCGAACTAATTTGAAATTGAAGTGTATAATACACGGTTTTCGGGATTCCGAGGTCCCGGAATAAAATTCTCGGAAATCACATAGAAAGTTCCTCGGGTCGATGAAGCGGCCACTGAAAGTTTGAGCACCAACGGAAGACATTTGGGGTGCGGTGTGCCACAAACCAGCATTCGCCGAAACTCGGATTATCGTGAAAATGTGTTAAAGCTCGTTATTTGAGGTTGAAATCGAACAAAGTTGATTCTGAAATCGAACAGGTTGATTCTGAAATAAGCTCGGACGTGTGATTGAAAAACAGGAGAAAAAGAAACGGGTTCCTACGACCTTCCGAAGCAAGTGAAATGAAGTGTATAATACACGATTTTTCGGGATTCCGGGGTCCCGGAATAAAATTCTCCGGAAATCACATAGAAAGTTCATCGGGTCAGATAAAGAGGCCACGCAAAGTTTGAGCACCAACGGAAGACATTTGGGGGTGCCGGTGTGCCACAAACCAGCATTCGCCGAAACTCGGATTATCGTGAAAAATGTGTTAAAGCTCGTTATTTGAGGCTGAAATCGAACAGGTTGATTCCTGAAATCGAACAGGTTGATTCCTGAAATGAGCTCGGACGCGTGATTGAAAAACAGGGAGAAAAAGAAACAGGTTCCGGTACGACCTTCCGAACGGCTGAAATTGAAGTGTATAATACACGGTTTTTCGGGATTCCGGTGTCCCGGAATAAAATTCTCCGGAAATCACATACAAAGTTCATCGGGTCAGATGAAACGGCCACGCAAAGTTTGAGCATCAACGGAAGACATTTGGGGGTGCCGGTGTGCCACAAACCAGCATTCGCCGAAACTCGGATTATCGTGAAAATGTGTTAAAGCTCGTTATTTGAGGTGAAATCGAAAGGTTGATTCTGAAATGAGCTCGGACGCGTGATTGAAAAACAGGGAGAAAAAGAAACAGGTTCCGCAGCATTTACGACCTTCCGAACAATTTGAAATTGAAGTGTATAATACACGGTTTTTCGGGATTCCGAGGTCCCGGAATAAAATTCTCCGGAAATCACATAGAAAGTTCCTCGGGTCAGATGAAGCGGCCGCTGAAAGTTTGAGCACCAACGGAAGACATTTGGGGGTGCCGGTGTGCCACAAACCAGCATTCGCCGAAACTCGGATTATCGTGAAAATGTGTTAAAGCTCGTTATTTGAGGCTGAAATCGAACAGGTTGATTCCTGAAATCGAACAGGTTGACTCCTGAAATGTGCTCGGACGCGTGATTGAAAAACAGGGAGAAAAAGAAACGGGTTTCAATACGACCTTCCGAACGGCTGAAATTGAAGTGTATAATACACGATTTTTCGGGATTCTGGGGTCCCGGAATAAAATTCTCCGGAAATCACATAGAAAGTTCCTCGGGTCAGATAAAGCGGCCACGCAAAGTTTAAGCACCAACGGAAGACATTTGGGGGTGCCGGTGTGCCACAAACCAGCATTCGCCGAAATTCGGATTATCGTGAAAAATGTGTTAAAGCTCGTTATTTGAGGCTGAAATCGAACAGGTTGATTCTTGAAATCGAACAGGTTGATTCCTGAAATGAGCTCGGACGCGTGATTGAAAAACAGGGAGAAAAAGAAACTGGTTCCGGTACGACCTTTCGAACGGCTGAAATTGAAGTGTATAATACACGGTTTTTCTAGATTCCGGGGTCCCGGAATAAAATTCTGCGGAAGTCACATAGAAATTTCCTCGGGTTAGATAAAGCGGCCACACAAAGTTTGAGCACCAACGGAAGACATTTGGGGGTGCCGGTGTGCCACAATCCAGCATTCGCCGAAACTCGGATTATCGTGAAAATTGTGTTAAAGCTCGTTATTTGAGGCTGAAATCGAACAGGTTGATTCCTGAAATCGAATAGGTTGATTCCTGAAATGAGCTCGGACGCGTGATTGAAAAACAGGGAGAAAAAGAAACGGGTTCCAGTACGACCTTCCGAACGGCTGAAATTGAAGTGTATAATACACGATTTTTCGGGATTCCGGGGTCCCGGAATAAAATTCTCAGAAAATCACATAGAAAGTTCCTCGGGTCAGATGAAGCGGCCACGCAATGTTTGAGCACCAACGGATAACATTTGGGGGTGCCGGTGTACCACAAACCAGCATTCGCCGAAACTCGGATTATCGTGAAAATGTGTTAAAGCTCGTTATTTGAGGCTGAAATCGAACAGGTTGATTCCTGAAATCGAACAGGTTGATTCCTGAAATAAGCTCGGACGTGTGATTGAAAAACAGGGAGAAAAAGAAACGGGTTCCGGTACGACCTTCCGAACGGCTGAAATTGAAGTGTATAATACACGATTTTTCGGGATTCCGGGGTCCCGGAATAAAATTCTCCGGAAATCACATAGAAAGTTCATCGGGTCAGATAAAGAGGCCACGCAAAGTTTGAGCACCAACGGAAGACATTTGGGGGTGCCGGTGTGCCACAAACCAAAGATTCGAAACTCGGATTATCGTGAAAAATGTGTTAAAGCTCGTTATTTGAGGCCGAAATCGAACAGGTTGATTCCAAAATCGAACAGGTTGATTCCTGAAATGAGCTCGGACGCGTGATTGAAAAACAGGGAGAAAAAGAAACAGGTTCGAATACGACCTTCCGAACGGCCGAAATTGAAGTGTATAATACACGGTTTTTCGGGATTCGGTGTCCCGAATAAAATTCTCGGAAATCACATACAAAGTTCATCGGGTCGATGAAACGGCCACGCAAAGTTTGAGCACCAACGGAAGACATTTGGGGCTGCCGGTGTGCCACAAACCAAAGATTCGCCGAAACTCGGATTATCGTGAAAATGTGTTAAAGCTCGTTATTTGAGGTTGAAATCGAACAGTTGATTCTGAAATCGAACAGGTTGATTCCGAAATGAGCTCGGACGCGTGATTGAAAAACAGGGAGAAAAAGAAACAGTTCCGCATTTACGACCTTCCGAACGGCTGAAATTGAAGTGTATAATACACGGTTTTTCGGGATTCCGAGGTCTCGGAATAAAATTCTCCGGAAATCACATAGAAAGTTCCTCGGGTCAGATGAAGCGGCCACTGAAAGTTTGAGCACCAACGGAAGACATTTGGGGGTGCCGGTGTGCCATAAACCAGCATTCGCCGAAACTCGGATTATCGTGAAAATGTGTTAAAGCTCGTTATTTGAGGTGAAATCGAACAAAGTTGATTCTGAAATCGAACAGGTTGATTCTGAAATGAGCTCGGACGCGTGATTGGAAAACAGGGAGAAAAAAAAAGGTTCCGGTACGAACTTCCGAACGGCTGAAATCGAAGCGTGTATAGTACACGGTTTTTCGAGATTCCGGGGTCCCGGAATAAAATTCTCCGGAAATCACATAGAAATTTCCTCGGGTAAGATAAAGCGGTCACGCAAAGATTGAGCACAAACGGAAGACATTTGGGGGTGCCGGTGTGCCACAAACCAGCATGTTCCGAAACTCGGATTATCGTGAAAAATGTGTTAAAGCTCGTTATTTGATGCTGAAATCGAACAGATTGATTCCTGAAATCGAACAGGTTGATTCCTGAAATGAGCTCGGACGCGTGATTAAAAACTGGGAGAAAAAGAAACAGTTCCGTGACGACCTTCCGAACGGCCGAAATTGAAGTGTATAATACACACGGTTTTGGGATTCAGGGGTCCCGGAATAAAATTCTCCGGAAATCACATAGAAAGTTCCCGGGTCGATGAAGCGGCCACGCAAAGTTTGAGCACCAACGGAAGACATTTGGGGTGCCGGTGTGCCACAAATCAAAGATTCGCAAACTCGGATTATCGTGAAAATGTGTTAAAGCTCGTTATTTGAGGTTGAAATCGAACAGTTGATTCTGAAATCGAACAGGTTGATTCTGAAATGAGCTCGGACGCGTGATTAAAAAACAGGGAGAAAAAGAAACGGGTTCAGACGACCTTCCGAACTATTTGAAATTGAAGTGTATAATACACGATTTTTCGGGATTCCGGGGTCCCGGAATAAAATTCTCTGGAAATCACATAGAAAGTTCCTCGGGTCAGATAAAGCGGCCACGCAAAGTTTGAGCACCAACGGAAGACATTTGGGGGTGCCGGTGTGCCACAAACCAGCATTCGCCGAAATTCGGATTATCGTGAAAAATGTGTTAAAACTCGTTACTTGAGGCTGAAATCGAACAGGTTGATTCTTGAAATCGAACAGGTTGATTCCTGAAATGAGCTCGGACGCGTGATTGAAAAACAGGGAGAAAAAGAAACTGGTTCCGGTACGACCTTCCGAACGGCTGAAATTGAAGTATATAATACACGGTTTTTCGGGATTTTGGGGTCCCGGAATAAAATTCTTCAGAAATCACATAGAAAGTTACTCAGGTCAGATAAAGCGGCCACGCAAAGTTTGAGCACCAACGGAAGACATTTGGGGGTGCCGGTGTGCCACAAATCAGCATTCGCCGAAACTCGGATTATCGTGAAAAATGTGTTAAAGCTCGTTATTTGAGGCTGAAATCGAACAGGTTGATTTCTGAAATCGAACAGGTTGATTCCTGAAATGAGCTCGGACGCGTGATTGAAAAACAGGGAGAAAAAGAAACGGGTTCCGGTACGACCTTCCGAACGGCTGAAATTGAAGTGTATAATACACGATTTTTCGGGATTCCGGGGTCCCGGAATAAAATTCTCAGAAAATCACATAGAAAGTTCCTCGGGTCAGATGAAGCGGCCACGCAATGTTTGAGCACCAACGGATAACATTTGGGGGTGCCGGTGTACCACAAACCAGCATTCGCCGAAACTCGGATTATCGTGAAAATGTGTTAAAGCTCGTTATTTGAGGCTGAAATCGAACAGGTTGATTCCTGAAATCGAACAGGTTGATTCCTGAAATGAGCTCGGACGCGTGATTAAAAAACAGGGAGAAAAAGAAACGGGTTCCGGTACGACCTTCCGAACGGCTGAAATTGAAGTGTATAATACACGGTTTTTCGGGATTCCGGGGTCCCGGAATAAAATTCTCCGGAAATCACATAGAAAGTTCCTCGGGTCAGATAAAGCGGCCACGCAAAGTTTGAGCACCAACGGAAGACATTTGGGGGTGCCGGTGTGCCACAAACCAGCATTCGCCGAAATTCGGATTATCGTGAAAAATGTGTTAAAACTCGTTACATTTGAGGCTGAAATCGAACAGGTTGATTCTTGAAATCGAACAGGTTGATTCCTGAAATGAGCTCGGACGCGTGATTGAAAAACAGGGAGAAAAAGAAACTGGTTCCGGTACGACCTTCCGAACGGCTGAAATTGAAGTATATAATACACGGTTTTTCGGGATTTTGGGGTCCCGGAATAAAATTCTTCAGAAATCACATAGAAAGTTACTCAGGTCAGATAAAGCGGCCACGCAAAGTTTGAGCACCAACGGAAGACATTTGGGGGTGCCGGTGTGCCACAAATCAGCATTCGCCGAAACTCGGATTATCGTGAAAAATGTGTTAAAGCTCGTTATTTGAGGTGAAATCGAACACAGTTGATTTCTGAAATCGAACAGGTTGATTCCCGAAAGGAGCTCGGACGCGTGATTGAAAACAGGAGAAAAAGAAACGGGTTCGATCGACCTTCCGAACGGCCTGAAATTGAAGTGTATAATACACGATTTTTTGGGATTCCGGGTCCCGAATAAAATTCTTTAAAATCACATAGAAAGTTCCTCGGGTCAGATGAAGCGGCCACGCAATGTTTGAGCACCAACGGATAACATTTGGGGGTGCCGGTGTACCACAAACCAAAGATTCGCCGAAACTCGGATTATCGTGAAAATGTGTTAAAGCTCGTTATTTGAGGTTGAAATCGAACAAAGTTGATTCCGAAATCGAACAGGTTGATTCTGAAATGAGCTCGGACGCGTGATTAAAAACAGGAGAAAAAGAAACGGGTTCCGATGACGACCTTCCGAACGGTGAAATTGAAGTGTATAATACACGATTTTTGGGATTTCGGTCCCGGAATAAAATTCTCCGGAAATCACATAGAAAGTTCCTCGGGTCAGATAAAGCGGCCACGCAAAGTTTGAGCACCAACGGAAGACATTTGGGGGTGCCGGTGTGCCACAAACCAAAGATTCACAAATTCGGATTATCGTGAAAAATGTGTTAAAACTCGTTATTTGAGGTGAAATCGAACAGTTGATTCTTGAAATCGAACAGGTTGATTCCTGAAATGAGCTCGGACGCGTGATTGAAAAACAGGAGAAAAAGAAACTGGTTCCGATGACGACCTTCCGAACGGTGAAATTGAAGTATATAATACGGTTTTCGGGATTTTGGGGTCCCGGAATAAAATTCTTCGAAATCACATAGAAAGTTACTCAGGTCAGATAAAGCGGACACGCAAAGTTTGAGCACCAACGGAAGACATTTGGGGGTGCAGGTGTGCCACAAATCAAAGATTCGAAACTCGGATTATCGTGAAAATGTGTTAAAGCTCGTTATTTGAGGTGAAATCGAACAGGTTGATTCCTGAAATCGAACAGGTTGATTCCTGAAATGAGCTCGGACGCGTGATTGAAAAAAACGGAGAAAAAGAAACGGGTTCCGACGACCTTCCGAACTCAAGGTGAAATTGAAGTGTATATATACACGATTTTGGGATTCCGGGTCCCGGAATAAAATTCTCCGGAAATCACATAGAAAGTTCATCGGGTCAGATAAAGAGGCCACGCAAAGTTTGAGCACCAACGGAAGACAATTGGGGGTGCCGGTGTGCCACAAACCAGATTCGCCAAAACTCGGATTATCGTGAAAATGTGTTAAAGCTCGTTATTTGAGACTCAAATCGAAAGTTGATTCGAAATCGAACAGGTTGATTCTGAAATGAGCTCGGACGCGTGATTGAAAAACAGGGAGAAAAATAAACAGGTTCCGGTACGACCTTCCGAACGGCTCAAATTGAAGTGTATAATACACGGTTTTTCGGGATTCCGGGGTCCCGGAATAAAATTCTCATAAAATCACATAAAAAGTTCCTCGGGTCAGATGAAACGGCCACGCAAAGTTTGAGCACCAACGGAAGACATTTGGGGGTGCCGGTGTGCCACAAACCAGCATTCGCCGAAACTCGGATTATCGTGAAAATGTGTTAAAGCTCGTTATTTGAGGCTGAAATCGAACAGGTTGATTCCTAAAATCGAACAGGTTGATTCCTGAAATGAGCTCGGACGCGTGATTGAAAAACAAGGAGAAAAAGAAACAGGTTCCGGTACGACCTTCCGAACGGCTGAAATTGATGTGTATAATACACGGTTTTTCGGGATTCCGAGGTCCCGGAATAAAATTCTCCGGAAATCACATAGAAAGTTCCTCGGGTCAGATGAAGCGGCCACGCAAAGTTTGAGCACCAACGGAAGACATTTGGGGGTGCCGGTGTGCCACAAACCAGCATTCGCCGAAACTCGGATTATCGTGAAAAATGTGTTAAAGCTCGTTATTTGAGGTCGAAATCGAATCTGGTTGATTCTGAAATCGAACAGGTTGATTCTGAAATGAGCTCGGACGCGTGATTGAAAAACAGGGAGAAAAAGAAACAGGTTCCGCTACGACCTTCCGAACAATTTGAAATTGAAGTGTATAATACACGATTTTCGGGATTCGGTCCCGGAATAAAATTCTCCGGAAATCACATAGAAAGTTCCTCGGGTCAGATGAAACGGCCACGCAAAGTTTGAGCACCAACGGAAGACATTTGGGGTGCGGTGTGCCACAAACCAAAGATTCGCCGAAACTCGGATTATCGTGAAAATGTGTTAAAGCTCGTTATTTGAGGTCGAAATCGAAACAGTTGATTTTGAAATCGAACAGTTGATTCCTGAAATGAGCTCGGACGCGTGATTGAAAAACAGGGAGAAAAAGAAACAAAGTTGCGGTTCGACCGACCTTCCGAACTACGAAATTGAAGTGTATAATACACGGTTTTTGGGATTCCGAAGTCCCGGAATAAAATTCTCCGGAAATCACATAGAAAGTTCATCGGGTCAGATGAAGCGGCCACGCAAAGTTTGAGCACCAACGGAAGACATTTGGGGGTGCCGGTGTGCCACAAACCAGCATTCGCCGAAACTCAGATTATCAAGAAAATGTGTTAAAGCTCGTTATTTGAGGTCGAAATCGAACAAAGTTGATTCCGAAATCGAACAGGTTGACTCTGAAATGAGCTCGGACGCGTGATTGAAAAACAGGAGAAAAAGAAAGGGGTTTGACGACCTTCCGAACGGTGAAATTGAAGTGTATAATACACGGTTTTTCGGGATTCCGGGTCCCGAATAAAATTCCTTGGAAATCACATAGAAAGTTTCTCGAGTCAGATAAAGAGGCCACGCAAAGTTTGAGCACCAACGAATGACATTAGGGGTGCGGTGTGCGTAAACCAAAGCATTCGCCGAAACTCGGATTATCGTGAAAATGTCTTAAAGCTCGTTATTTGAGGCTGAAATCGAACAGGTTGATTCCTGAAATCGAACAGGTTGATTCCTGAAATGAGCTCGGACGCGTGATTGAAAAACAAGGAGAAAAAGAAACAGGTTCCGGTACGACCTTCCGAACGGCTGAAATTGAAGTGTGTATAATACACGGTTTTTCGGGATTCCGGGGTCCCGGAATAAAATTCTCCGGAAATCACATAGAAAGTTCCCCGGGTTAGATGAAGCGGCCACGCAAAGTTTGAGCACCAACGGAATACATTTGGGGGTGCCGGTGTGCCACAAACCAGCATTCGCCGAAACTCGGATTATCGTGAAAATGTGTTAAAGCTCGTTATTTGAGGCTGAAATCGAACACGTTGATTCCTGAAATGAGCTCGGACGCGTGAATAAAAAACAGGGAGAAAAAGAAACGGGTTTCGGTACGACCTTCCGAACGGCTGAAATTGAAGTGTATAATACACGATTTTTCGGGATTCCGGGGTCCCGGAATAAAATTCTTCGGAAATCACATAGAAAGTTCCTCGGGTCAGATGAAGCGGCCACGCAAAGTTTGAGCACCAACGGAAGACATTTGGGGGTGCCGGTGTGCCACAAACCAGCATTCCCCGAAATTCGGATTATCGTGAAAATGTGTTAAAGCTCGTAATTTGAGGCTGAAATCGAACAGGTTGATTCCTGAAATCGAACAGGTTGATTCCTGAAATGAGCTCGGACACGTGATTGGAAAACAGGGAGAAAAAAAAAAGGTTTCGGTACGAACTTCCGAACGGCTGAAATCGAAGGGTGTATAGTACACGGTTTTTCGAGATTCCGGGGTCCAGGAATAAAATTCTCCGGAAATCACATAGAAAGTTCCTCGGGTAAGATAAAGCGGCCACGCAAAGTTTGAGCACCAACGGAAGACATTTGGGGGTGCCGGTGTGCTACAAACCAAAGATTCGCCGAAACTCGAATTATCGTGAAAAATGTGTTAAAGCTCGTTATTTGAGGTGAAATCGAATGGTTGATTCTCGAAATCGAACAGGTTGATTCTGAAATGAGCTCGGACGCGTGATTGAAAAACAGGGAGAAAAAGAAACAGTTCCAGACGACCTTCCGAACTATTTGAAATTGAAGTGTATAATACACGATTTTTGGGATTCGGTCCCGGAATAAAATTCTCCGAAATCACATAGAAAGTTCTCGGGTCGATGAAACGGCCACGCAAAGTTTGAGCACCAACGGAAGACATTTGGGGGTGCCGGTGTGCACAAACCAAGATTCGCCGAAACTCGGATTATCGTGAATAATGTGTTAAAGCTCGTTATTTGAGGTCGAAATCGAATAAAGGTTGATTCCTGAAATCGAACAAGGTTGATTCGAAATGAGCTCGGACGCGTGATTGAAAAACAGGAGAAAAAGAAACAGGTTCCAAAGACGACCTTCCGAAATTTGAAATTGAAGTGTATTATACACACGGTTTTGCCAGATTCCGAGGTCCCGGAATAAAATTCTCCGGAAATCACATAGAAAGTTCCTCGGGTCGATGAAGCGGCCACGCAAAGTTTGAGCACCAACGGAAGACATTTGGGGGTGCAGGTGTGCCACAAACCAAAGATTCGCCGAAACTCGATTATCATGAAAATGTGTTAAAGCTCGTTATTTGAGGTGAAATCGAACAGGTTGATTCTCGAAATCGAACAAAGTTGACTCTGAAATGAGCTCGGACGCGTGATTGAAAAACAGGGAGAAAAAGAAAGGGGTTTCGGTACGACCTTCCGAACGGCTGAAATCGAAGCGTGTATAGTACACGGTTTTTCGAGATTCCGGGGTCCAGGAATAAAATTCTCCGGAAATCACATAGAAAGTTCCTCGGGTAAGATAAAGCGGCCACGCAAAGTTTGAGCACCAACGGAAGACATTTGGGGGTGCCGGTGTGCCACAAACCATCATTCGCCGAAACTCGGATTATCGTGAAAAATGTGTTAAAGCTCGTTATTTGAGGCTGAAATCGAATAGGTTGATTCCTGAAATCGAACAGGTTGATTGCTGAAATGAGCTCGGACGCGTGATTGAAAAACAGGGAGAAAAAGAAACAGGTTCGAGACGACCTTCCGAACTATTTGAAATTGAAGTGTATAATACACGATTTTTCGGGATTCCGGGTCCCGGAATAAAATTCTCCGGAAATCACATAGAAAGTTCCTCGGGTAAGATAAAGCGACCACGCAAAGTTTGAGCACCAACGGAAGACATTTGGGGGTGCGGTGTGTACAAACCAAAGATTCGCCGAAACTCGAATTATCGTGAAAAATGTGTTAAAGCTCGTTATTTGAGGTGAAATCGAATCTGGTTGATTCTGAAATCGAACAGGTTGATTCTGAAATGAGCTCGGACGCGTGATTGAAAAACAGGGAGAAAAAGAAACAGTTCCGTCACGACCTTCCGAACTGAAATTGAAGTGTATAATACACGATTTTTGGGATTCCGTGGTCCCGGAATAAAATTCTCCGGAAATCACATAGAAAGTTCCTCGGGTCAGATGAAACGGCCACGCAAAGTTTGAGCACCAACGGAAGACATTTGGGGGTGCCGTGTGCCACAAACCAAAGATTCACGAAACTCGGATTATCGTGAAAATGTGTTAAAGCTCGTTATTTGATGTTGAAATCGAACAGGTTGATTCCTGAAATCGAACAGGTTGATTCTGAAATGAGCTCGGACGCGTGATTGAAAAACAGGGAGAAAAAGAAACGAGGTTCGATCGACCTTCCGAACGGGTGAAATTGAAGTGTATAATACACGATTTTTCGGGATTCCGAGGTCCGGAATAAAATTCTCCGGAAATCACATAGAAAGTTCCTCGGGTCAGATGAAGCGGCCACGCAAAGTTTGAGCACCAACGGAAGACATTTGGGGGTGCCGGTGTGCCACAAACCAGCATTCGCCGAAACTCAGATTATCATGAAAATGTGTTAAAGCTCGTTATTTGAGGCTGAAATCGAACAGGTTGATTCCTGAAATCGAACAGGTTGACTCCTGAAATGAGCTCGGACGCGTGATTGAAAAACAGGGAGAAAAAGAAAGGGGTTTCGGTACGACCTTCCGAACGGCTGAAATCGAAGCGTGTATAGTACACGGTTTTTCGAGATTCCGGGGTCCAGGAATAAAATTCTCCGGAAATCACATAGAAAGTTCCTCGGGTAAGATAAAGCGGCCACGCAAAGTTTGAGCACCAACGGAAGACATTTGGGGGTGCCGGTGTGCCACAAACCAGCATTCGCCGAAACTCGGATTATCGTGAAAAATGTGTTAAAGCTCGTTATTTGAGGTGAAATCGAATGGTTGATTCCCGAAATCGAACAGGTTGATTCTCGAAATGAGCTCGGACGCGTGATTGAAAACAGGAGAAAAAGAAACAGTTCGATGACGACCTTCCGAACGGCTGAAATTGAAGTGTATAATACACGATTTTTCGGGATTCCGGGGTCCCGGAATAAAATTCTCCGGAAATCACATAGAAAGTTCCTCGGGTCAGATGAAACGGCCACGCAAAGTTTGAGCACCAACGGAAGACATTTGGGGGTGCCGGTGTGCCACAAACCAGCATTCGCCGAAACTCGGATTATCGTGAAAATGTGTTAAAGCTCGTTATTTGAGGCTGAAATCGAACAGGTTGATTCTGAAATCGAACAGGTTGATTCTGAAATGAGCTCGGACGCGTGATTGAAAAACAGGGAGAAAAAGAAACAAAGTTAAAAGACGACCTTCCGAACTACGAAATTGAAGTGTATAATACACGGTTTTTCGGGATTCCGAGGTCCCGGAATAAAATTCTCCGGAAATCACATAGAAAGTTCCTTGGGTCAGATGAAGCGGCCACGCAAAGTTTGAGCACCAACGGAAGACATTTGGGGGTGCCGGTGTGCCACAAACCAGCATTCGCCGAAACTCAGATTATCATGAAAATGTGTTAAAGCTCGTTTTTTGAGGCTGAAATCGAACAGGTTGATTCCTGAAATCGAACAGGTTGACTCCTGAAATGAGCTCGGACGCGTGATTGAAAAACAGGGAGAAAAAGAAAGGGGTTTCGGTACGACCTTCCGAACGGTTGAAATTGAAGTGTATAATACACGATTTTTCGAGATTCCGGGGTCCCGGAATAAAATTCCTTGGAAATCACATAGAAAGTTTCTCGGGTCAGATAAAGAGGCCACGCAAAGTTTGAGCACAAACGAATGACATTAGGGGGTGCCGGTGTGCCAGAAACCAGCATTCGCCGAAACTCGGATTATCGTGAAAATGTCTTAAAGCTCGTTATTTGAGGCTGAAATCGAACAGTTGATTCTGAAATCGAAAGTTGATTCCTGAAATGAGCTCGGACGCGTGATTGAAAAACAAGGAGAAAAAAAAAAGGTTCCGATGACGACCTTCCGAACGGCTGAAATTGAAGTGTGTATAATACACGGTTTTTCGGGATTCCGGGGTCCCGGAATAAAATTCTCCGGAAATCACATAGAAAGTTCCCCGGGTTAGATGAAGCGGCCACGCAAAGTTTGAGCACCAACGGAATACATTTGGGGGTGCCGGTGTGCCACAAACCAAGATTCGCCGAAACTCGGATTATCGTTAAAAATGTGTTAAAGCTCGTTATTTGAGGTGAAATCGAACAGGTTGATTCCTGAAATGAGCTCGGACGCGTGATTAAAAAACAGGGAGAAAAAGAAACGGGTTTCGGTACGACCTTCCGAACGGCTGAAATTGAAGTGTATAATACACGATTTTTCGGGATTCCGGGGTCCCGGAATAAAATTCTCCGGAAATCACATAGAAAGTTCCTCGGGTCAGATGAAGCGGCCACGCAAAGTTTGAGCACCAACGGAAGACATTTGGGGGTGCCGGTGTGCCACAAACCAGCATTCCCCGAAATTCGGATTATCGTGAAAATGTGTTAAAGCTCGTAATTTGAGGCTGAAATCGAACAGTTGATTCTGAAATCGAACAGGTTGATTCTGAAATGAGCTCGGACGCGTGATTGAAAAACAGGGAAAAAAAAAGGTTTTGTACGAACTTCCGAACGGCTGAAATCGAAGGGTGTATAGTACACGGTTTTTCGAGATTCCGGGGTCCAGGAATAAAATTCTCCGGAAATCACATAGAAAGTTCCTCGGGTAAGATAAAGCGGCCACACAAAGTTTGAGCACCAACGGAAGACATTTGGGGGTGCCGGTGTGCCACAAACCATCATTCGCCGAAACTCGGATTATCGTGAAAAATGTGTTAAAGCTCGTTATTTGAGGTCGAAATCGAACAAGGTTGATTCCGAAATCGAACAAGGTTGACTCTGAAATGAGCTCGGACGCGTGATTGAAAAACAGGAGAAAAAGAAAGGGGTTTGAGTGACGACCTTCCGAACGGTTGAAATTGAAGTGTATAATACACGATTTTTCGAGATTAAGGGGTCCGGAATAAAATTCTTGGAAATCACATAGAAAGTTTCTCGGGTCGATAAAGAGGCCACGCAAAGTTTGAGCACAAACGAATGACATTAGGGGGTGCCGGTGTGCCAGAAACCAGCATTCGCCGAAACTCGGATTATCGTGAAAATGTCTTAAAGCTCGTTATTTGAGGCTGAAATCGAACAGGTTGATTCCTGAAATCGAACAGGTTGATTCCTGAAATGAGCTCGGACGCGTGATTGAAAAACAGGGAGAAAAAGAAACAGTTCCGCACGACCTTCCGAACGGTGAAATTGAAGTGTGTATAATACACGGTTTTTCGGGATTCCGGGGTCCCGGAATAAAATTCTCCGGAAATCACATAGAAAGTTCCCCGGGTTAGATGAAGCGGCCACGCAAAGTTTGAGCACCAACGGAATACATTTGGGGGTGCCGGTGTGCCACAAACCAAGATTCGCCGAAACTCGGATTATCGTGAAAAATGTGTTAAAGCTCGTTATTTGAGGTGAAATCGAACAGGTTGATTCCTGAAATGAGCTCGGACGCGTGATTAAAAAACAGGAGAAAAAGAAACGGGTTTTGCACGACCTTCCGAACGGCTGAAATTGAAGTGTATAATACACGATTTTTCGGGATTCCGGGGTCCCGGAATAAAATTCTCCGGAAATCACATAGAAAGTTCCTCGGGTCAGATGAAGCGGCCACGCAAAGTTTGAGCACCAACGGAAGACATTTGGGGGTGCCGGTGTGCCACAAACCAGCATTCGCCGAAACTCGGATTCTCGTGAAAAATGTGTTAAAGCTCGTTATTTGAGGCTGAAATCGAACAGGTTGATTCCTGAAATCGAACAGGTTGATTCCTGAAATGAGCTCGGACACGTGATTGGAAAACAGGGAGAAAAAAAAAAGGTTTCGGTACGAACTTCCGAACGGCTGAAATCGAAGGGTGTATAGTACACGGTTTTTCGAGATTCCGGGGTCCAGGAATAAAATTCTCCGGAAATCACATAGAAAGTTCCTCGGGTAAGATAAAGCGGCCACACAAAGTTTGAGCACCAACGGAAGACATTTGGGGGTGCCGGTGTGCCACAAACCATCATTCGCCGAAACTCGGATTATCGTGAAAAATGTGTTAAAGCTCGTTATTTGAGGCTGAAATCGAACTGGTTGATTCCTGAAATCGAACAGGTTGATTCCTGAAATGAGCTCGGACGCGTGATTGAAAAACAGGGAGAAAAAGAAACAGGTTCCAGTACGACCTTCCGAACTAGTGAAATTGAAGTGTATAATACACGATTTTTGGGATTCGGGGTCCCGAATAAAATTCTCGGAAATCACATAGAAAGTTCCTCGGGTCGGATGAAACGGCCACGCAAAGTTTGAGCACCAACGGAAGACTTTTGGGGTGCCGGTGTGCCACAAACCAAGATTCGCCGAAACTCGGATTATCGTGAAAAATGTGTTAAAGCTCGTTATTTGAGGTGAAATCGAACAGTTGATTCCGAAATCGAACAAGGTTGATTCCTGAAATGAGCTCGGACGCGTGATTGAAAAACAGGGAGAAAAAGAAACAGGTTCCAGTACGACCTTCCGAACGGCTGAAATTGAAGTGTATAATACACGGTTTTTCGGGATTCCGAGGTCCCGGAATAAAATTCTCCGGAAATCACATAGAAAGTTCCTCGGGTCAGATGAAGCGGCCACGCAAAGTTTGAGCACCAACGGAAGACATTTGGGGGTGTCGGTGTGCCACAAACCAGCATTCGCCGAAACTCGGATTATCTTGAAAATGTGTTAAAGCTCGTTATTTGAGGCTGAAATCGAACAGGTTGATTCCTGAAATCGAACAGGTTGACTCCTGAAATGGGCTCGGACGCTTGATTGAAAATCAGGGAGAAAAAGAAAGGGGTTTCGGTACGACCTTCCGAACGGCTGAAATTGAAGTGTATAATACACGGTTTTTCGGGATTCCGGGGTCCCGGAATAAAATTCTCCGGAAATCACATAGAAAGTTCCTCGGGTCAGATAAAGAGGCCACGCAAAGTTTGAGCACCAACTAAAGACATTAGGGGGTGCCGGTGTGCAAGAAACCAGCATTCGCCGAAACTCGGATTATCGTGAAAATGTGTTAAAGCTCGTTATTTGAGGCTGAAATCGAACAGGTTGATTCCTGAAATCGAACAGGTTGATTCCTGAAATGAGCTCGGACGCGTGATTGAAAAACAGGGAGAAAAAGAAACAGGTTCCGGTAAGACCTTCCGAACGGCTGAAATTGAAGTGTATAATACACGGTTTTTTGGGATTCCGGGGTCCCGGAATAAAATTCTCCGGAAATCACATAGAAAGTTCCTCGGGTCAGATGAAGTGGCCACGCAAAGTTTGAGCACTAACGGAAGACATTTGGAGGTGCCGGTGTGCCACAAACCAGCATTCGCCGAAACTCGGATTATCGTGAAAATGTGTTAAAGCTCGTTATTTGAGGCAGAAATCGAACAGGTTGATTCCTGAAATCGAACAGGTTGATTCCTGAAATGAGCTCGGACGCGTGATTGAAAAACAGGAGAAAAAGAAACGGGTTTTTGATGACGACCTTCCGAACTACTGAAATTGTAGCGTATAATACACGATTTTTCGGGATTAGGGGTCCGGAATAAAATTCTCCGAAATCACATAGAAAGTTCCTCGGGTAAGATAAAGCGGCCACGCAAAGATTGAGCACAAACGGAAGACATTTGGGGGTGCGGTGTGCCACAAACCAAACATTTTCCAAACTCGGATTATCGTGAAAAATGTGTTAAAGCTCGTTATTTGATGTGAAATCGAACAGATTGATTCCGAAATCGAACAAGGTTGATTCCTGAAATGAGCTCGGATGCGTGATTGAAAAGCAGGGAGAAAAAGAAACAGTTCAGACGACCTTCCGAACGGTGAAATTGAAGTGTATAATACACGGTTTTTCGGGATTCCGGGGTCCCGGAATAAAATTCTCCGGAAATCACATCTAAAGTTCCTCGGGACAGATGAAGCGGCCACGCAAAGTTTGAGCACCAACGGAAGACATTTGGGGGTGCCGGTGTGCCACAAATCAAAGATTCGCCGAAAATCGGATTATCGTGAAAATGTGTTAAAGCTCGTTATTTGAGGTTGAAATCGAACAAAGTTGATTCTGAAATCGAACAGTTGATTCCTGAAATGAGATCGGACGCGTGATTGAAAAACAGGAGAAAAATAAACGGGTTCGTGACGACCTTCCGAACTTTGAAATTGAAGTGTATAATACACGATTTTTGGGATTCCGGGTCCCGGAATAAAATTCTCGGAAATCACATAGAAAGTTTCTCGGGTCGATAAAGCGGTCACGCAAAGTTTGAGCACCAACGGAAGACATTTGTGGGTGCGTGTGCCTACAAACCAAAGATTCGCCGAAATTCGGATTATCGTGAAAAATGTGTTAAAGCTCGTTATTTGAGGTTGAAATCGAACAGGTTGATTCTGAAATCGAACAGGTTGATTCTGAAATGAGCTCGGACGCGTGATTGAAAAACAGGGAGAAAAAAAAAGAAGCGGTTCCGCACGACCTTCCGAACGGCTGAAATTGAAGTGTATAATACACAGTTTTTCGGGATTCCAGGGTCCCGGAATAAAATTCTCCGGAAATCACATAGAAAGTTCCTCGGGTCAGATGAAACGGCCACGAAAAGTTGGAGCACCAACGGAAGACATTTGTGGGTGCCGGTGTGCCACAAACCAGCATTCGCCGAAACTCGGATTATCGTGAAAATGTGTTAAAGCTCGTTATTTGAGGCTGAAATCGAACAGGTTGATTCGAAATCGAACAGGTTGATTCTGAAATGAGCTCGGACGCGTGATTGAAAAACAGGGAGAAAAAGAAACAGTTCAGACGACCTTCCGAACTGAAATTGAAGTGTATAATACACGGTTTTTCGGGATTCCGAGGTCCCGGAATAAAATTCTCCGGAAATCACATAGAAAGTTCCTCGGGTCAGATGAAACGGCCACGCAAAGTTTGAGCACCAACGGAAGACATTTGGGGGTGCCGGTGTGCCACAAACCAGCATTCGCCGAAACTCGGATTATCATGAAAATGTGTTAAAGCTCGTTATTTGAGGCTGAAATCGAACGGGTTGATTCCTGAAATCGAACAGGTTAATTCCTGAAATGAGCTCGGACGCGAGATTGAAAAACAGGGAGAAAAAGAAACGGGTTTGGTGACGACATTCGAAGTGAAATTGAAGTGTATAATACACGATTTTTCGGGATTCCGGGGTCCCGGAATAAAATTCTCCGGAAATCACATAGAAAGTTCCTCGGGTCAGATAAAGCGGCCACGCAAAGTTTGAGCACCAACGGAAGACATTTGGGGTGCGGTGTGCCACAAACCAAAGATTCGCCGAAATTCGGATTATCGTGAAAAATGTGTTAAAGCTCGTTATTTGAGGCTGAAATCGAACAGGTTGATTCCTGAAATCGAACAGGTTGATTCCTGAAATGAGCTCGGACGCGTGATTGAAAAACAGGGAGAAAAAGAAACGGGTTCCGGTACGACCTTCCGAACGGCTGAAATTGAAGTGTATAATACACGATTTTTCGGGATTCCGGGGTCCCACCCCGGAATAAAATTCTCCGGAAATCACATAGAAAGTTCCTCGTGTCAGATAAAGCGGCCACGCAAAGTTTGAGCACCAACGGAAGACATTTGAAGGTGCCGGTGTGCCACAAACCAGCATTCGCCGAAATTCGGATTATCGTGAAAAATGTGTTAAAGCTCGTTATTTGAGGCTGAAATCGAACAGGTTGATTCCTGAAATCGAACAGGTTGATTCCTGAAATGAGCTCGGACGCGTGATTGAAAAACAGGGAGAAAAAGAAACTGGTTCCGGTACGACCTTCCGAACGGCTGAAATTGAAGTGTCTAGTACTCGGTTTTTCGGGATTCCGGGGTCCCGTAATAAAATTCTCCGGAAATCACATAGAAAGCTCCTCGGGTCAGATGAAACGGCCACGCAAAGTTTGAGCACCAACGGAAGACATTTGGGGGTGCCGGTGTGCCACAAACCAGCATTCGCCGAAACTCGGATTATCGTGAAAATGTGTTAAAGCTCGTTATTTGAGGCTGAAATCGAACGGGTTGATTCCTGAAATCGAACAGGTTAAATCCTGAAATGAGCTCGGACGCGTGATTGAAAAACAGGGAGAAAAAGAAACGGGTTTCAGTACGACATTCCGAACGGCTGAAATTGAAGTGTATAATACACGATTTTTCGGGATTCCGGGGTCCCGGAATAAAATTCTCCGGATATCACATATAAAGTTCCTCGGGTCAGATAAAGCGGTCACGCAAAGTTTGAGCACCAACGGAAGACATTTGGTGGTGCCGGTGTGCCACAAACCAGCATTCGCCGAAACTCGGATTATCGTGAAAAATGTGTTAAAACTCGTTCTTTGAGGCTGAAATCGAACAGGTTGAGTCCTGAAATCGAACAGGTTGAGTCCTGAAATGAGCTCGGACGCGTGATTGAAAAACAGGGAGAAAAAGAAACGGGTTTCGGTACGACCTTCCGAACGGCTGAAATTGTAGCGTATAATACACGATTTTTCGGGATTCCGAGGTCCCGGAATAAAATTCTCCGGAAATCACATATAAAGTTCCTCGGGTCAGATAAAGCGGCCACGCAAAGTTTGAGCACCAACGGAAGACATTTGGGGGTGCCGGTGTGCCACAAACCAGCATTCGCCGAAACTCGGATTATCGTGAAAAATGTGTTAAAGCTCGTTATTTGAGGCTGAAATCGAACAGGTTGATTCCTGAAATCGAACAGGTTGATTCCTGAAATGAGCTCGGACGCGTGATTGAAAAACATGGAGAAAAAGAAACAGGTTCCGGTACGACCTTCCGAACGGCTGAAATTGAAGTGTATAATACACGGTTTTTCGGGATTCCAGGGTCCCGGAATAAAATTCTCCGAAAATCACATAGAAAGTTCCTCAGGTCAGATAAAGCGGCCACGCAAAATTTGAGCACCAACGGAAGACATTTGGGGGTGCCGGTATGCCACAAACCAGGATTCGCCGAAACTCGGATTATCGTGAAAAATGTGTTAAAGCTCGTTATTTGAGGCTGAAATCGAACAGGTTGATTCCTGAAATCGAACAGGTTGATTCCTGAAATGAGCTCGGACGCGTGATTGAAAAACAGGGAGAAAAAGAAACAGGTTCCGGTACGACCTTCCGAACGGCTGAAATTGAAGTGTATAATACACGGTTTTTCGGGATTCCGAGGTCCCGGAATAAAATTCTCCGGAAATCACATAGAAAGTTCTTTGGGTCAGATAAAGCGCCCACGCAAACTTTGAGCACCAACGGAAGACATTTGGGTGTGTCGGTGTGCCACAAACCAAAGATTCAAATCATCGGGATTATCGTGAAAAATGTGTTAAAGCTCGTTATTTGAGGCTGAAATCGAACAGGTTGATTCCTAAAATCGAACAGGTTGATTTCTGAAATCGAACAGGTTGATTCCTGAAATGAGCTCGGACGTGTGATTGAAAAACAGGGAGAAAAAGAAACAGGTTCAGGTACGACCTTCCGAACAAATTTGAAATTGAAGTGTATAATACACGGTTTTCGGGATTAGGGGTCCGGAATAAAATTCTCGAAATCACATAGAAAGTTCCTCGGGTCGATAAAACGCCACGCAATGTTTGAGCATCAACGGAAGACATTTGGGGGTGCCGGTGTGCCAAACCAAAGATTCGCCTGAAACTCGGATTATCGTGAAAATGTGTTAAAGCTCGTTATTTGAGGCTGAAATCGAACAGGTTGATTCCTGAAATCGAACAAGTTGATTCCTAAAATGAGCTCGGACGCGTGATTGAAAAACAGGGAGAAAAAGAAACAGTTTCCGGTACGACCTTCCGAACGACTCAAATTGAAGTGTATAATACAGGGTTTTTCGGGATTCCGGGGTCCCGGAATAAATTTCTCCGGAAATCACATAGAAAGTTTCTCGGGTCAGATAAAGCGGCCTTGCAAAGTTTGAGCACCAACGGAAGACATTTGGGGTTGCCGGTGTGCCACAAACCAGCATTCGCCGAAACTCGGATTATCGGGAAAATGTGTTAAAGCTCGTTATTTGAGGCTGAAATCGAACAGGTTGATTCCTGAAATGAGCTCGGACGCGTGATTGAAAAACAGGGAGAAAAAGAAACGGGTTCCGGTACGAGCTTCCGAACGGCTGAAATTGAAGTGTATAATACACGGTTTTTCGGGATTCCGGGGTCCCGGAATAAAATTCTCCGGAAGTGACATAGAAAGTTCCTCGGGTCAGATAAAGCGGTCACGCAAAGTTTGAGCACCAACGGAAGACATTTGGGGGTGCCGGTGTGCCACAAACCATCATTCGCCGAAACTCGGATTATCGTGAAAAATGTGT
This sequence comes from Silene latifolia, assembly GCF_048544455.1. Lineage (NCBI taxonomy): Eukaryota > Viridiplantae > Streptophyta > Magnoliopsida > Caryophyllales > Caryophyllaceae > Silene > Silene latifolia. The sequence continues at coordinate 2,049,722 of NC_133535.1, read as the reverse complement.
TCCGTTGGTGCTCAAACTTTGCGTGGCCGCTTTATCTGATCCGAGGAACTTTCTATGTTATTTCCGGAGAATTTTGTTCCGGGACCCCGGAATCCCGAAAAACCGTATATTATATACGTCAATTTTAGCCGTTCGGAAGGTCGTGCCAGACCCTGTTTTTTTTTCTCCCTGTTTTTTAATCACGCGTCCGAGCTCATTTCAGGAATCAACCTGTTCGATTTCAGCCACAAATAACGAGCTTTAACACATATTTCACGATAATCCGAGTTTGGGCGAATGCTGGTTTGAGGCACACCGGCACCCCCAAATGTCTTCCGTTGGTGCTCAAACTTTGCGTGGCCGATTTATCTGACCCGAGGAACTTTCTATGTGATTTCCGGAGAATTTTGTTCCGGGACCCTGGAATCACGAAAAACCGTGTATTATACACTTCAATTTCAAACTGCTCGTAAGGTCGCATCGACCCGCGTTTTTTTCTCCCGCTTTTCAATCACGCATCCGAGCTCATTTCAGGAATCAACCTGTTCGATTTCAGGAATTAACCTGTTCGATTTCAGCCTCAAATAATGAGCTTTAACACATTTTTCACGATAATCCGAGTTTCGGCAAATGCTGGTTTGTGGCACATCGGCACCCCCAAATGTCTTCCGTTGGTGCTTAAACTTTGCGTGGCCGCTTTATCTGATCCGAGGAACTTTCCATGTGATTTCCGGAGAATTTTGTTCCAGGACCCCGGAATCCCGAAAAACCGTGTATATATACACTTCAATTTTAGCCGTTCGGAAGTCGTACCAGACCCTGTTTCTTTTTCTCCCTGTTTTTCAATCACGCGTCCGAGCTCATTTCAGGAATCAACCTGTTCAATTTTTTCTGTGACCTTGGAATCTTGAAAACCGTGTATTATACACTTCATTTTCAGTTGTTCGGGAGGTCGAACTGGACCACGTTTCTTTTTATCTCGGTTTTTCAACCACGTGTCCGAGGTCATTGCAGGAGTAAACCTATTCAATTTAAGTCCCAAATAACGAGTATTAATTCATTTTTCACGATTATCCGAGATTAGACGAATGCTGGTTTATCGCATATCGGCACCGCCAAATGTCCGCCGTTCTTCTTCAAATTTTGTGTGGCCACTTTAACCGATCCAAGGAGCCTTCTGTATGATTTCCGGAGAATATTGTTCGGGACCCTGGAATCTCGAAAACCGTGTATTACACTTCATTTTGAGCCGTTCAGGAGGTCGTATCGGATGACGTTTCTTTTTCTCCCGGTTTTCCAACCACGTGTCCGAGGTTCTTTCAGGATTAAACCTATTTGATTCCAGCCCCAAATAACGAGTATTAATTCATTTTTCACGATTATCCGAGGTTCGACGAATGCTGGTTTATCGCATACCGGCACGGCGGCACCCCAAATGTCCACCGTTACTCCTCAAATTTTGTGTGGCCACTGTACCAGAACCAAGGAACCTTCTGTGTGATTTCCGGAGATTTTTGTTCCGCGAACCTGCAATCTTGAAAACCGTGTATAATACACTTCATTTTCACCTATTTGGGAGGTCGTACCGGACGACGTTTCTTTTTCTTCCAGTTTTTCAACCACGTGTCCCCGGGGTCATTACAGGTGTAAACCTATTCGATTTCAGCCTTTAATAAAGAGTATTAATTCATTTTTTACGATTATCCGAGGTTCGACGAATGCTGGTTTATCGCATACCAGCACCACCAAATGCCCGCCGTTTCTCCTCAAATTTTGTGTGGTCAATTTACCTGATCCAAGGAACCTTCTGTGTTATTTCTGGAGAAAATTGTTCCAGGACCCTGGAATCTTGAAAATAATACACGTGTATTATACACTTCATTTTCATTCGTACAAGACCACGTTTCTTTTTCTCCCGATTTTTCAATGTGTCCGGGGTCATTGCAGGAGAAAAACTATTCGAATTCACCCTCAAATAACGAGTATTAAGTTATTTTTCACGATTATTCAAGGTTTGAATGTTGGTTTATCGCATACCGGCACCACCAAATGTCCGTCGTTGCTCCTCAAATTTTGTGTCGCTACTTTACCTGATCCAAGGAACCTTCTGAGTGATTTCCAGAGAATCCGGGACCCTGAAATCTTGAAAACCGTGTATTATACACTTCATTTTCAGTCGTTCGGTAGGTCGAGCTGGACCACGTTTCTTTTTCTCCCGGTTTTTCAACCACGTGTCCGAGGTCATTGCAGGAGTAAACCTATTCGATTTAAGCCCAAATAACAAGTATTAATTCATTTTTCACAATTATCCGAAGTTCGAAGAATGTTGGTTTATCGCATATCGGCGCCGCCAAATGTCCGCCATTATGCTTTACTTCTTATTTGTCTCAATCATTTGTTTGCCTTTTTTTATTATTTGTGAGAAGTATTCTAATAAAAAACAAACAAATAATTGGGAACAATGGAGTAATATTTATAGTCAAACATTATCATAAACAATTGGTCTCCCTTGTGACGGGTTATCATTTGTGGCGGATATTTTGTGAGTTAAAATGGTAACAAAATGGGTTAGTGTTGAAAGGGGACCACATGAATAGTGTTGCAGAGAGAGAAAAAGTGGGTACTTTGTGAGGTAAAATGGTATCCATCACTCAAGAGTGACGGATATGTGCCGTCACAAACAAGAATTTGTGTATCATAAAATACATCTTATTTCCTGGAAATGAGTGTTTGTCTGCCTCTCGTCGATGATAATGTAAAATTATCTGTTTTATGAAACAAATATGAAATACCTAATTATGAGACAATTTAGAACCAATAAAAAGATTCAAATAGCCTCTAATTTGGTTGCCTGGAGGACCGTTGGTTTTAATTTTTTTGTTATTACTCAAGGTGCCGACTCGTCTTTGTAGTTATTCCAAGGTAATTAACTTTTAATCTAATTCACAGGGAAATCCAATTTTAGACAAGATGAAAACTAGGTGAACATAACAAGAAAGACCAAACAAGAGTCGAAGCGAATCCCCACACCTAAGTTGTAGGTAGTTGCTTAGGTATAAATCTTGAGGCATAAGATGGGACAAACTCGCGAAAATGTAGTACGCAAACAATGGTTTTTTCACTTATATTATTTGATATCAAACAGGCTATCACGAGGTAGTGCGCTTACTCGCGAAAATGTCGATCAAGAAGGCGAGGCATTACAGAAGCTGTGAATACATATCATCCTACGCTAGAAACACTAGATCAAAATCTTTAACTTCCAGCAGCGAAAGTATCAAGTGCTATAATGTCTCTAAACATGAGGAAAAGAAATTGGTGCTTCCTGAAAGTGAACTTGATTTAAGTTCAGTTACAACATTACCTTTTAATCGGTGTGTGCATCCGCTCAACTATTCGGTTCACAGCATCACGAGACATCACCATAGTATCGTGCCATAAAATGCTGTAGACGTTTAAACCCTGAGAGAGAAAAAAGCAGTTCATAAAAACATCAGGCAAGGGAGCGACGCAAAATTAAGAGCATCATGCAGAAAAATATTCAGTTCCAAGTGTTCTCCCCGACACCCAACTAAAATCTGTCCCTTACTAAACTATTTAGTCTCAATCTGGGCTTCGGGGGTGTCTACAAACAAACTTATCACCCGTAAATCCCGTAATATTGTCTTTTATTATAGGTGCTATTCGTGGTCATTATAGATTTATAGTTTGCCACCCGGTATCTTTTATCAACTTGCATTTCCATCCGCATCTTAGAATGTTCCATAATTCGGCAAAATGAACTTAAAAAGTTCATCCAGGGACGAAGAGAGTGCTTCAAAATACTGAACACCAAACAGGGAGAGAATGATAATGAAACTTGCAGGGAAATAATCAAATGATGAAAGGGCTGGAGGTTTGTTATATTCGGTTACAGGGAGATGTTATAATTAAATGGCTGTGGAGGATATTTATGAAGAAAATCATAGCTAAAGAGAAAGGTCATGCAACTTACGATTGAAGGCAACACGTTAACATAGTGCAAGTTTTGTGTAGCCAACTTAAGCTTGTCACTTATCGGGCCACCATCAACCAGTAGAATCTTCTTTGTATTATCCAACTGCTCAAACCAGCTGACAATGTTCTTGGTCTTGTGGGTAGGGAGTTCCAGAGTATCAAAAACCAGCAACTGGCCATGACCAAAGCGATTAACATAAGTTTTCCGTGATACAGTATTCATGACAACATTTACAAAATGTGTATTTACGTCTTGCAAAAGATGAATGTCAAAATGCAGAGAAAAAAGACAGTAAAACAGAAAAGTACTTTGGAATTATTACACGGCAGTATTTTGGTGTATTTGGGTGAGGTGTAGCTCTTGACTTCTGAAAGGGGTTAAGCATCCTGTAAATCACCTATGGGATCTGGGTTGGTTTATTTGCCAGTTAGCCTCCTAATCGGCTAAGTTATGGGTGAATTATAAAGGGAGCCCTTAAATCCTTGTTAGGTGTTGAACCCATTTGTAACATACAACAATTAATGACTCGCGCTAGAAACCATCATCATTAGTTTTTATCAAATAAACTTTCTTTCAAGATAAAAAAAAAACATACTTCAAATACTGGAAAGCGATTTTACCAAAAACCTGGTCTTATAATCATTTTTTTCTGCCAGCCAAGGAACGCCACGCGAACCTGATGAGCAGTGAATCTACTCTTACCACCTCAGGTTCAGAGGAATCCAAACAGTCTAATGTGTATAAAAATCACTGTCAAGCTAGGTACAATACAATCTGTCCCCAACCATGGACCATTACGAGTCTATGAGGATATATATGCATAGATGTAAACATTCAATTTATTTGCACAAAGTTAGCATGTCCATTATTACACCAACAATCTAATAATTTGTTCAAAGGCAAAGATAATTAGATAACACAGATAATGCAGCAGATCTATGCATTTACTTGCTACTGAGTAGTTTGGGATGGGGGTAGTTATTAGGGGAGTATTAGGCAAATGAACTAGAAAATGGAGTGTAGTGGTGGGAGAAGGTTGAATGAGGAAAATAGGGAAATCCTTGCCTCTTTAGGGGAGGAATAGTTACCCACCGCCCCCCTAAGCCCCTAAGTGATGCATTCCCCCATATGGGGTAATAGTTCCTCCCTCACCTCCTCTTTCCACCCTCCACTACCACCACTAATCACCAACCTCCTCTGTCTTCTCGTGTTTAGCTCTATTACTCCCCTAATAATTACTAATTACTCCCATCCCAAGCGACCGCTAAAAGATGGACTTTGGTCTTCCATGTCCAAAGTCCAACCTTTTCCAAATATGTCAAGAAGTAAGATATGGATGGATGTGGATGAGAAAAGAGTTAAAAGGACATGCTTATTACGCATATGATGGAAACACCAAATAGCAAAAAAAAAAAGGGTTAGATCCAAGTAATTGAGTTTGCAAATCCATTTATTTCTGAAGTAAATCATTTATTGAAGGGATAAAGAAAGAAGTATTACCTTCCCTTCTGCAGCACGTGCAGAAAGTGCAACTTTCAACCCAAGACGACGAACCTTTTTGTTACATTTGATTTCATGACTCCGTGGTTTGGGGCCATGCATGACACAACCTCCTCTATACTGTCATGAACAATCAGAAATAACTAAAGTGTCATGATGCAGACAAATAAAAAGAGTATCTCAAGTGTCCAAGTAAAACAACAAATCCGAAATCACGTCCATCTTTTGAGATGGATACTTCAATACCTGGGGTCCCCTTAATGTTCCATGCCTTGCTCTTCCAGTACCCTTCTGTTGATATGGCTTTTTCCCTGTTCCACTGACCTCACTAATTGTTTTTGTGGAATGGGTTCCCTGAGATAAAATAAATAATGAGAGAACTTTTTCAACACTGTTATCACTTATCAAGTAAGCATAACACTATCCTGCCATTAATCACCTGTTGACGCTTTGCAAGCTGCCATCTCACAACCTTATGAACAATATCTTTCCTAAGTGGCACGTCAAAAACATCACCAGGTAAAGTAAAAAGTCCCTTATCCTCAAAATGAAAATTCATCATAGGGACCACTAAATCCTGGTACACCCCTGTAAAAGACAATAACTTAACCATTCTGCATATAAAGAATACATTGAGATGAACAAAAGAATAGTAGATTGAAAGCGTATCAAACTAGAAAAACCTTGGAGGCATTACAATTTTTGAATTAGACACAATAGAGAGAGTATGGTGAGTTACTATATCTGTAAAAGTGTGGTGCATTTCCAGATTGTTCTGTACAGACAACACAGACTGCAGAGCCATATATGAAAACAAACCACCTCACGCAACATCCACAGAGTCTCATGTATGTCTCCTGTCTATCATTACGAGTAAATTTTTTTTAGCTTAATCTAACGATTATTAAACCAAAAATCTAACATATATTGAAGTTGTTCACATGAATAGTTATTATTTTATTGATGTTGGTTTTAAGTCCAGCCTATTCTTTCACTTTTTCCTGATAGAATTTTGAGCATTTTCACCTGTAGGACATTAATATAATCAACTCATACTTGGTTCCATTGAATAAAAATACCAAAGAAAATACCAAGTTTGTGATTGATTATCATCTCATTGAGACGTCTCGCAACTAAGAGAACATCACCAAAACAAAATATGGATTCTTATCACCAAAAGAAGTATCACAACTAAATGAACACAACCAAAATCAAGTATGAATAATTATCTCTCAGAGACGTCTTGCAACTAAGAGAAACACAACAAAACTCAAACCCAAAGTATAAGGCTTTATAACCTAGAAGTCTAGAACACTCCTTGTATTTCTACAGATAACAAGATAAACATAAAAAGCTACAATATTTCCACACACCTCGTGTATGATCAGGAGTTAACACCATTTTCTGAGGCTTTAGTAACTCAGTCGGGAATGCACCTTCACTGGTATCTGGAGTCAAAATTGTTGTCGAAAGCATTCTACTACCAAAAGTACCCTGGGATACCCAACAAACCAGAATACACGAAAATAAGAAGAAAAGATTATAACTAATATAAACAACTCGCAAATATTACAACTACCTTATAGGCTTATACCCGCATTTTAACTAACTATAAACTCAAGTAGCTGACATTCACACACACTCAAACATATAAAAAACGGCTTCCAAAAATGTATTCCTCAACACAAATATTATGGCTAACCCATACCCGCATTTTAACCAACTACAAACTCCAGTATATGGTTTCCACAAATGTATTTTCCCACAACACAACGAAAAAACAACTCTTTATTTCATTTCTCTCGAGATAATTTCCTCTAATTAACAAACCAACATACTAAAATAATCCACATTGCACTAGGTGGATTCAATTATTGCGAGAACTAAAACTTGACATTAAGCTATAATAGTCCTAGTAGTAGTGCATATAAAGTGTTTGGCAAGAATCGCTAAGATACAATACAACTCTGATACAAATTCTACGATAAGTCCGCCTCTTAAGTTTGTAAGTCACAATGTGGCTACGTAGTTTCAATTATTGTGAGAACCTAAACCCCAAAACAAGAGCAATGGCGCAATGCACACCAAATGTTCGACAAAATGTCTACGATGCACTAAAACCCTAAACCCTAATTAACCCCCTAAAATCCAAAATCAATGATTCGGCTAAGATTAATCACCAACAAAACTAATCATAAACTCTAACATTAAAACTCTAATACAAATTCTACGATAAGTCCGTCTCTTAAGTTTGTAAGTCACAATGTGGCTACGTAGTTTCAATTATTGTGAGAACCTAAACCCCAAAACAAGCTATAATATCCGTAAGAGCAATGGCGCTATGCACACCAAATGTTCGACAAAATGTCTACGATGCACTAAAACCCTAAACCCTAAATTAACCCCCTAAAATCCAAAATCAATGATTCGGCTACGATTAATCACCAACAAAACTAATCATAAACTCTAACATTTACTGTATAATTCAATAACAAAAATTAATACAAATCTAAAAACATAAATTTCAAGAACATACATTTCCAACAATTAAAATCAAATTTAAAGGAAATTTAGGGGAAAATAGGAAGAACAGTGATAACCTGGGAAGCTAGGGTTTTGGGGGGAAAGAGAGTTGAAGATGAAAACAACCGGCGTAAGATAGCTTTGGTCGCCATAGCCGGCGTAAGATAGTGAAGATGTCGAATTTTTTGAGTACAAAAAATAGTGCGATGAAGAGAGGGTTGTAAAACGAGAAAGAGTGTAACAAATGGATTGGCCTGATTCGGGTTATTTCGAGTCGGATCTGTTTTTTATATACGTAGGCTAACGAAGTATTGTTGCGCGATCTGTTAAACGGGTCGGGTCGATGTGTTCGATCGATTTTTACTTTCTACAATTATTTACTTTTTTTTTAAGAAAAAGTAATAAAGACTCATTTTCGTGGAATATTATGTTTGGGTAGAAATAATCATATATTATATTAAAGCAACAACCGGCCACCCCATCGCACGCCACGTGTCACTGCACATTCAATCGCCACGTGTCATACACTCTAATTAAAAAAAAAAAAATTGTGCAATCACTTAAACATAAACCTAAAAAAAATAAAAATAAAAATAAAAAAGAAAAGAAAGTTGTAATTTTAAGTTGATTCGGGCGCAATTTCAGGAGAGAATTTGGGCGCAATATTTTAACATTTCTTCGATTATATTTTCGGGAAGAATGAGAACGGATTAAACCAATCTTGCTAATTTTAATTTAATTTGGGTGCAATTTTAGGAGAAATTTTTGTAAAATATTTCATTCAACTATATTCTCAACGGAAAGAAATAATCATAATAAGAATAATACCAAAATAATTCATTCAACTATATTCTCAATGGAAAGAAATATTTCAATCAATATAATCTTTCCTTAAGTAAGTTGTGCACTATATAGGTACACTTAAAGAATACTCCCACTATTAATACTAATATTAATTAATATTAATATTAATCAATATATATATATAAAAGAGGCTTTTTTCAGGCAATTCTAGAGACTCCAAGTTTTTTGAAACACTTTAATTAAAATAATAATATTAGTCTTATAAAAAAAAACAGAATTTGTAAATATTAATCTTAATCTAAGAAGATAAACTACATGTATTAAATAATATTATCATGATATAACTAATTGATCCCAACCTAAAGTCTAACACTTCTAAAAGACTAGATGTATCCGTATGCATAGTTTAGGTGAGTATATTAACTAATAATTTGTTCCATATAAGAATTACATGCATGCACCTTAGTTTCCCATCAAAAAAAATTTCTCTTTGAATTGTTGTTGATTATTGAATGATTTTCAAGTTCATTATTGTTGCTTTCATATAGTCTTTGCATCACATTAGTTTCATCATTAATTACGTAATAAGTGGTGGTATTACTAACTTTAGAATTGAGAGCTAATTGATTCGTATTATGTTCTATCCGGCAGTTGTAGAGCTATATATTGACGAAACGTCAAGGATGAGACTTAATAAGGTAACAAATTCAAATTTTTTTCTTATGTAGTTTTCCTTATAGTGATACTGATTGAATCTCATGTAATTGTTTTATTTTTTTTATTGATAAAAGATTAAGATTAAAATTGTTGGTACAGGTTGTTTCGCAAGATGTACCTAGAAGATGTTTATGGCTATGAATGTATATAGTCATCTTAACCCTACCTATTTTCTTATGAACAACGCAGTGGTTCATCGGTTTTGGGTTTATTTTCCTTATCCATTCCTAATTTTTTAGGTACTACAATATGATTATTATTGCTTTGAATATAATGTTATACTCGAATAATTGTAGTATTTAGTTTGGAAATACGATTTTTGTTACAACACAATGTTTTGTCTCATAAGCTTTGATCTATGTCTAATACGGAATATATGTAACAAACCGATTCTATTCGGGAGTACTTACATCTAATAAAGGTACAATAAAAACCCAACCTTGACACCATTATACACGAAGCTTTACTCCATCACCTACAGTTAAGAGTTACACCAAGATATTACCAAATCTTATACATACCGACCCACATAATCAATCTGACCTTGGAATAAACTTTAACCAGGATGAGGAGACTAACAAAGTTTTATACGTGTTTCAATATTTGCGGAGTATATAATTCTGCCAAAAAAATTGCTATACAAATAATGCATGCTCTATCAGATTTTTACTAAACAAACGCCATTAGTTTAGAATGTCAACGCTCAAAATCATCATTAGTAGCATGAATTTGTGGGATTTTGTATCAAAAAGACTTTTGATGAGAGGTTAAAGCAATATATCATTTTAAGAATATGAATATCATTAAGTTTCAATACACGAACGAAGTACTCCATTGTCTCAGTCATTTGTTGTCCTTTCTATTTTAAGAATGAACTTGATGAGTAATTTGATCATTCTCATTCAAGTTGTTCCACATGTTATTTAGTTATTGGCCTATTTCTCTTTCCTTGGTCTTTGTGCCAAAACGAAAGGACAACAATTGATCGGGACGGAGGGAGTATCATATTAGGATATTTAGGGTTCGCTAAATTAAGGTTAAATATATTAATTATCGTGAAAGTTATTTTACTTCTCATATTTTGAGGAATGGAGTTTAAATATCGGGGGATAGAGAGTTATGGGATTTTAAGAAATTTGAATTTGAATGAATTTAGAATCCATAAATATGACATTCTATTCCAAAATACCCAAAACCAAACATTGGAATATATCAAGTTCATTCCAATCCATCCAACGTAAATTGTTCCCTCAACGGTAATAGGTGTTTCAAGGAATTGAAAACATTCATGAATCTAATAAATATTTTATTAGATCTAGCCAGCTAATCAATACTCCCTCCATTCAACCCCACTTTACATGTATTCCATTTCCGTCCATTCAACTCCACTTTACAGGTTTCCTTATTTGGCTAAAAAAATGACAATTCTATCCTTATTAAAAATCTTTATTTACAAAAAATGTCACCCAAACCCCACACTAACCCACCATAAAACCCCACCTTTATGTTTTTTTAATATTTTTAACCTCTTCTTTCTCTTTCCCCATGTACTTTTAATACTTTTTTTTAATCCGCTCCTTAATATCCGTGTAAAAACCAAAGTTGCAAAGTGGAGTTGAATGGAGGGAGTATAGTCCTACTCTTCGTCATCTAAACTCGAAATCGTACTATCACCATTCTACATTCTACATTCTACATTAATAATAGCGTACATAAATAATGCACAAAATCTATTAAAAGGCGAAGATAATAAAGAAAATTTTAGTAGGGGGAAGATAATAAAGAAGATTTTATTAACAAAATTAGAATTTAGCAACAATAAATACAAGTCCCTACGTCTTTATATTACTTTGTCCCTAAGTATACATGACCGATAAGTCTTTTAAGACCCGGTTATTACAATTTAATATTCAACTGGGTTTTTTATAACAAGATAATAAACAATCGTTATTCTTTCACCAGTTGCAGACTAAGTGGAATTCATGGATATAATGAATAACACACGTGAATAACACTTTAATTAAAATAATAATATTAGTCTTATAAAAAAACAGAATTTGTAAATATTAATCTTAATCTAAAAAGATAAGTACCATATTAATAAATACCAAAAATAAATCTTAACTTTAAAAGATAACATAAAAGATAATATATACAATATCGACTAAACTTATTTTCAAAGTCATTAATTACTTTACGATATCAAATTTTACCGTTCTCACATTCAAGAACTTACATATTCTATCACTTCAGTTAAAAATAAAACATTATTTAAAAACCGTGCAACGCACGGGCACAAAATCTAGTATATTATATTAAACCTGAAACATCAGCCTAATAATAGGCCACGTGTCATCCGCCTATTAATACGCCACGGGTAATTTTCTGCAATTGAGACGTAATCATTTAAAAAACAATCAAGAGAAGATTTTGCTATAATAATTCTGGTATTTTAATTATGAAATGGCATATTCCAAAAGTTAAATCCAAGACCTACAAATCAGGAAACAATATCTTAACGGAAAATTTAGGAAGTATGTAAATATTAATACCCTAATTTTTAGCCGAGATTGACCGCAATAATATTATGTGAATTATCCTATTTTGAATGTTTTAGAATCATTTAATGGCATAAAGTAGGCAATAAATCATTGAATGAATAATTCTTTATATATTAATTTTGGAATCTTAACATAATACTTATGATAAATCAACTTATATATGGAGTATATAATTAGAATCAAACTATTTAAGATTACTCTGAACTCTCGGTCAAACTATTCATTTTTAAATTTAAATTCCTTTTTTTTTGAAACAATTATACTGTTATTTCTATTCTTTAAAATCTTCTAATATCCTTTTCATAAACAATTTCCTTTCCATAAACAGTTGTCGCCTAATATTTCTTGTGTACAATTTTGTGAAGCATTATTTAAATTTCAAAAAATTCTCTCTCGAAATCTCGCATCCCGACGACATTTCATTCGAAAAGAGGCTTTGAATATGACTTCGATATGTGATCGTGTTATTAAGGGGAGTAAAATGTCGGCTTGAAGAAGTAAGCTAAATCAAACGAGCGGACAATATTTATTTTGGGAGCAAAGTGGTGGAAAGGTATAAGTTTGACATACATATCACCTAAGTACTTTATTTTAGGGCATTATTAAGGTTTTTAATTTTAAAGCTGTCATTTTAATTTTTGTTATAAAAAATTAATTCAATTCTTTTCATATACTTCTCGATATAAGGGGGTCCTCTAATGTTTTATAATGAACTATTGCGTTAACTGAATTTAAGTTTATTTAGACAATATATATTGCATGTTACAGTTTCACACTAAGGGATGGTCATACATAATGTGAAACGGTCCTATTATGTAAAAAGAGAATTCAATTTAGAAAATATCAACCAATTCACAATATGAGACCGTACTCTATAATTTGTAAAATGTAGAAAATGCTTCTTCTATTTGTTTCTTTAGTGCTAGCAAAGAGGTAGAGGAAGTTGTAATCCGGTGTTTTGGCAACATGGTGCTACAACGAGATGTCATTATATATCCTTGAAGATACAATATGTTCACTCAATTCGTCGTATTTAATGATTAAGGATTTTGTAAGACGATATCAAAAAATGAGGTGAATATACTGATTTTATAAGATTATTTATATAAGAACATAATTGAATAAATTTAAAAAAAATGAAATTATATATAGAGTGATGATGAATTGTGATTAAGAGACTGGCTAGATCGCGGTACGCCGGTACCCCGTTGCAAATTAGCAAGTTTAATAAAAAGTCCGTTTTGAATATTTGATTCCTGACTTGCTGTTATTTAGTTTTTCTAATACGAATACTAAGTTCGGAGTTACTCAAATATTCCCATTTGTTTTGTCAAAATCTTTCTATATAAGATTATATAAGTTGAATATGAGCAAATAATTACGGAGACTAGGTTGTCTAGGTATGTATTGGAAGCATAAAAATAAAGACAACATTGAAAGAAAGAGCAACACCCATGTGAAGAACTGAAATGTGGAAAATAACATGGATATGTAGACATCATTGTATTTAAGTCTTCTTAATAAGGTCTTACAATTATGTATATTAGTGTAAGGCCATTGCATAACTAAAAGTAATCATGTGATAATAGAAAGGTTTACACAGCTTCATCAATCAATAATCATAATCTTTATCTTTTAATCTGATCAAAATCCTCCTAAATTATTTTATTATTAATTCTTGAATCAAATAACTAATTACTTTATTTTATTATTAAATTACATTGATTTTTCTTGAATTAAGTTAATTTGATTTTTTTACATTTAATTAGAGTTTACTTTTTAAGTTAAGGGTTTAATTTAGTAATAGTGATGTTGGTGAAGTTTGAAAGGGTGATAGTTAAAGTTTAAGTGCGACAAAGGTGATGTTACTTGGGTGTGGAGGGTGAATGGGTGGTCCTTGGTGAGTGGGCTGGTGGTGATTTGTGGAGGGAGAAAGGTAAGGGGTGGCTACAGGTTTTTCTTATTAATGTATTAGAAGTGAATGATAATGAAGAAGTGTTGGTAGGGGAGGGGCGGTGGTAAGGGAATGGGTACTGAGTTGAGGCCTGAGGGTGTGTGATAAATATAGGGGAGGCAGGTTGGGGTCGTGGGTACCTCATATAATTTAAGAGGTCGAAATAAAAATAGCACAGATTATTTCGAAGAAAACCAAGAATTATAATCTTTTCAAAAGTGTATTGGTATAATTTACTAGATAAAAAATGTGTGTAATGTTTAAGTCTAATAACACTTTACAATTCCACATTTCCACCTGTGCACGGGTTTGTTTAAGACATAACATTTGGTAAACCTCTTTTATATAACTAGGCATAACATATGATAGGACAATATATAATAAACCACTTGATAAAGTTCAAAAGAAAAAAATCACAAAGTAATATCAATAAAATAACAAAATATAATTTCACAAATATATGCATAAACAAAATAATTTTTCAAAAGTTTTATCTCAAATCTATTAATGAATTAACATTACACTTTCACTCCAAAAAAACATACATAATCTCTACTTAGATCAATACTTTATATTACCACCCGTGCAGTGCACGGGTACAAAAACTAGTGTACTTATTATTAGTGGTTGAAGCATAACCTTATTTGAGGTCGTACTGGGTTTTAAGCGATTGTTTCGAGTTCAGGTCACTTTGGGTCTGGATTTAATTGTTCTTGTGAGATTGTTTCGGGTTTTAGGTCACTTTGGGCATAGTTCAAGATTTATACGACCATGACCCTAACAAAGCAATCGGGTTGATGTTCGGTCATTAACTCATTGCAAAAGAGAGGATAACTTCTATGGCAATTAACAGGACGCGATTTGAATTCGTTCAGGTCACATTGGGTCTGGATTTAATTGTTCTTGTGAGATTGTTTCGGGTTTTAGGTCACTTTGGGCATAGTTCAAGATTTATACGATCATGACCCTAACAAAGCAATCGGGTTGATTTTCGGTCATTAACTCATTGCAAAAGAGAGGATAACTTCTATGGCAATTAACAGGACGAGATTTGAATTTGTTTCAAAGTAAGTTTTTAGACAACGATCATAAGTGAAACCTATGTGAATAAAAAACATCCACGCGTCCATCCAAGCACTTGAGAACAGTTGAATCATTTAATCCAACGTATACAAATGAATATATGTTTAATGTTTACAATGATTACATAAAATCGAAAAAAATCGCGCAACTCAAAAAAAATAGTAAACGTTTGTTTCACGCCTCACACCTAATTATACAAATTGTGCCTAATCTAAGTCATGAAAATTAAAAAATCGTTTGTCTAAACAAGAAGAATTTAAAAAAAAAAATATCCAATGTCAGGTAATTACCAACATTACTGTAGTGTCTCGATTGCTCCGGCGTGTTGCGGCTTCAGGAGGTTAGATGTACAAAGTCTTACACGGTTATATACCTATATAAAAATACAAAGAGACTTTCACGGGTGACCCGTGATGAAAATAACGACACGGCCCACGGGCATTTAAGTAAAATAATGAAGTGTCGAAGCAAAATAGCCGTATCTGCAACACTGTGTCAAACCATGCTCAGTATTGCTCACCTTACTCCTGAGGGTAACAAACAAGGTATACAGTGTTCAGTATCTCTTTCTGATGGAGTTTCGTGACGTTTACTGCTGCGTGTGAAGTCAGATGTATGAACTTGATGTCCTGGCGGAGCCAGGATTTGAGCTTAGGAGAGGGAGGGGGGGGATGGGTAATAACTAAAAACTTCGAAAAACTCAACCGCCAGGCCCGCTCCACACGCAAATTAGCAGGACCGGCACTTGCAGTATAGGGACACGGAGCGGACACTGAAATCGATCATAAAGACAAGGCTGTATTTAGAAGTAAGAAGCACTGGATCTCAGGGTCTCCATGACGTTTTCTGAGCGACAAGAATACCCTCTTTATCCTTGGAAAACGTCATACGAATGTCCCAGTTCAAACCTCTTAATATTCCTTCCAGTGGATCCAATATTACCACCTTATCACGCACAATAACCCAACCTCCGGGCCTTAGTATACGATCCATTTCCACAACTATTGCCACTGGTTGATCGCATCTGAAACATTCATTCGTAAAAATACGGAACACAGTCAGAGAGTAAATAGATAGTACTCCGTAAAAACTATGGGAAGTATCACCCTAATGACATAGATGACAGATGATGGTTAGAGAGGAGTTACCTGTTCTTAAGTCGAGAGAATAGATGATCTACATGCAAGAGATCGTATGACCTTGGATAAGTGCCAAAAGATTCACACCAATCATGATAAACCCCGAACAAACCTCGTTCAAATATATAAGGAAGCGTATTTGGAGCATGAACAGGAACCACGTTCATAACCCAGACCTGCTGTTCAGAAAGAGCAGCTGCAAACCTGTGCATTGCATTAATTTACAGCAAATTAACCGTGGACTAAATAGTCAACTTTAACCGTTATTTTCCCACAATGGGAGAATACGATAACTAGCAACTACAACTTTCAAATGTGAAAGTAGTTTATTTTTGACAACGCAAACGTGACAGATTTGGCTTTCTACCTTCACATATGTATTGAGTTATAACGGCCATTTGTTTGACCATCAAAGTCAGTAGGGGACCACATAGCCAAGGGAAACCATGAACCAAAATAGGGATGATTTATTTTTTTTATTTTTTTTGAGAAAGAGAGCCCTAAGGCTTACTTCATTAATAATGAATCAACGATAACATAGGAATTCGCGATCGATGGTAAAACATCAGACCACACGACTCTACCAACTACTCTAGGGGACACATGAGCTAGCGCATGTGCCACATTATTATTAACCAGCCTGATAGATCAAATGCTTTCAGAGTCGTCGCAATTTTTTTACTACAACTTAAGAAAGTACGAGTAATTACTACATGAAAAGCTTACCCTCCATAGATGGCTTTCATATCCATCACATTTCGAATGTTTTTCCAGTCAATACCCATTCCAGTAAGGTAAGATTTTTCAACTATAGATTTCCAGTGATGTGTATCAGCCTTAACTTTTTCTTTGTCATTCAACCAGTCGGGGTAACTTTCAAGCCTGCTAGGCCATTCTGCTGGCCACTCGGTCCCGTGCTGTTCAATTGCAGTAGGCACAAGGTGCAAGCAATGCCCAATTGGAATATACCTGTCTCCATAATGATTTAAGCAAAAATAATGTTATAATATAGATAGAAATGTATCGTCTTTCTTCAGTCAGTTTCTGAAAGAACAATGGGCTTACCAGGCGGCATCAGGATTCTGTTTTTCATCACATAAGGGAGGATTCTTCTTCCTACGCAGCTCATATATCGTATTTGATTCCGGCTTCTGATAAATTTTAACCCTAACTTCGGTGCTTTCATCGACTTTATCAGTCAGGGGATTCCAACAAATTGATGCAATCAAGGTAGACATGGCTAGCAAGAAGATACAGAAAACAATATATTAATACCTAATGCCAACCATGACAAGCGTATTACAAAAGGTGAGACTAAGAAGAAAGCGTCTGTCTATGTTTAAAATACAAACTAAGTTGTTTCCATGAGACATATTATAAAACTATATAACATGTAACATTAAAATAACTACAACCACCCATGCATTAAGCTCATACATGAAGAGCAACTAGTGAGTAATAATTTACGTTCTCTGGTTAAAAAGTGCAAGGATCTAATTTTCGATAACAGCTGGAATGTAGAACTGTAGCATTGTTACAGAGAAGCAAAGAGAGCAGCAGATTGGTTAGCTAATCAAGGAGTAGAGTCGAGTATTACTAAATCTTTTGTCGAGATTCCAAATGCTGCTCTTCGTACCATTATGCGCGAGGTCGTTCTTGGGGTAGCTATTCCCCGTGTAATAGCTAATTAGTTTGTCGGGGCTTGCCCCTCATTTGCACCAAAATAAAATAAAATAACTAAAAAAACAATACCCCATCGTCTTAAATGCTCTAGCCTTATAGTGATATAAGGAGGTTCAGACGTGCAACCTTACCCATGTGTTAAAAACGTGAGGAAACTGTCTTTTCTTGACTCATAATGACAATTGTGTTAGAGGATTACATCAAAAAACTGCCGCTTCACAACAGACAGGCAGTGCACAGAATCATTTCACTTTATTCTATCATATGCAAAAGCCAATGAATGGTGAGCTTTGGCTCCACTGGCGAAGGAAGTAACAATTTGCATTTCAATGGTCAGCATAAAAGCTAGAGAAGGAAAACATTTACAACATTATTTCTATAAAATGCCAAGCATGTATAAAACCGAACATATTTCGACGATCAAGGACTGTAAAAGGAGTATTTTTTTTCTCTCTCACCTACTAGTCGACTGCCGCAGTAACGTGACTACGTGCATCAGCCTCAGTGGAATACATGTCTAGCTTTACTAAGGTACTCTTGTTTGTACACACCGTTTCAGAATCACAATGATCCAGAGATCATGTGCACTCTAGGAACGACAGATGATCTGTATATATATACTACACTCATTGATCATGCAACCAATCTACATTACTAGTCATAAGCAGTACAGGAAAAGCTGACAGCAACTTATATTCAACTAATATTCAGTTTGTCCTGCAAAGCAGAATCTTTTCGGTGTATGCCCATGGACAATCCATTTCACTCGACAAATTTCCAAAGCAAATAATGAAATTTCTTAACAACCTGGGAAAGTTTATTCTCCACTTCGAGTTTTTGAGGAGCTTTGAGGTTGCCAGGATTTGAACCCGGTCACCTCTGGCTCTGATACTCAACCAAAATCTTAAGGTGATAGTTGAGGCCCAACTATTATAAATATTCCTATTACGCTCCCTCACTCAAATGCCCGTCGGGGTTGAAGAGTGGTTAGTTGTGCACCGGCTCCCCCGTACCGTGTGCTGGGTTTCCACTTCGAGTTTTTGAGGAGTTTTGAGGTTGCCAGGATTTGAACCCGGAGTTTTGAGGTTGCCAGGATTTGAACCCGTGACCTTCGGTCACTCTGGCTCTGATACCATGATAGATGGACCAACTCAACCAAAACCTTAAGGTGATGGTTGAGGCCCAACTATTATAAATATTCCTATTAAAACAAACTAGCAAAGAAACTTTAGCTTAGTCACAAAAGAGGCTGCTTGCGAGTGTCCTTAAGCCGTATAAATGCAATGCCAAGATTAGGCATTTAAAGCAAAAGTGCAAAACTATTTGTGACTATTAAATAGGGAAACCCATACTCATCTACTAAAGCGACAAAGTAAGTTTAGGGCGAACCTTCTTCCTCTTCAATGCTATGATGCTTTGCTGCTAAAATGAAGTATCCACCTGGTCTCAAAAGTCTATTAATTTCAAGAAGCTTCTTCCCCCCTATTAGAACAAGAAACAGAGACGAATAATGAACACGCTTAATCAAAGAGTGACAGAACACAAAGGTTGCGTAGTAGGCAGTAACATCAAGTTACCATTGGTATGCCAATGAACATTGCACCCACTACAATGAATGGCGTCAAAAGTAGCACCAGAAAACGGAAGTCTTCTACTAGAAAACGGGCTCACAATAGCAGGAAATCCACGTTCAATTGCAACTTGTGCCAAATCAACCAGATCATCCTTTAAACCTAGAGATAAAGTGATGACATTCTTGTCTGAGAGAGTTGCTGCAAAGTTTGAGTCAGTGACTCCAATGTCTAGGATCACACGGACGTTCTTTCCCCATTCAATGTCAGGTACCATCTATTAGAACCGCCAAGTTCAGAACTTTACAGAATTAGATACAGCACCATTTCGATACCTCTTTTACAAACAAAGCAGAATTAATGAAAACCTAAAGCTTTTGTTATTACTGTTATCAAATATGTCGGCTTTTTTATAATCGGACTTAAAGCAGCAATTCAGCTAGTACAATACCAGGACACATTATGAAACAAAGACAACAAACAGTCTCTTCAAACGAAGAAGAATACATTATTACCTCTTCAATGGACTCAAGGTAGTGACCAACACCATTAACAACATCAGATTGATTTTGAGGAAACACAAGGTACTCCTCGGACTGTAAGGTCCAGTTCTCAGCCTTAATATAAGCGGTAAGTTTCGGATGCTCAACATTCTTGTACAATATCTGCAAGCAAAATAATTCAAAGGACTAAGCCACACGAGGCCTCCTCTACAAAAAAAATATAGTCGAAAGCATTTCGGTCCACATAAAGTCTCGTATAAGACGGTTTTACAATAACACTCGTGATTTGCCCCCAAACACCCCCATAAAAGAACTTTCAGAAGCTACTCTCTTTAACCTTTGCCAATAACATACATTTTACAAAAAGTAATTCTTTAGAAGCAATAAGAAATTGAGCTCAATCCTCCACAATGCAATGCAATACCTTAGATTTGCTCTCGGGCCAGCGCACCGGAGTCCCATACCCATCAGGAGGAAGAGGCACAAGACACATAGGAGGAGTCTTAGGACAACTCCTTTCGAAATGCCGATACCTTTGAACCTTTCCAGTTCCACTCTCAACATCAATACAAGGAATGTAATTATGCTTACTCCTCACATTACACAATTTCCAACTATACTTCCCTTTCGGATCGAAAACCGGCCCTAATTTCTTCTTCCCCCTCTTGTTATTCCCCTCATTCACCAAATCATCATCACCTTCATCAACATTCTCAAAAATTTCCACATCCACCCCATCCTCCAAATCACCATCTTTCTCAACATTTCCTTCACTTTCACCTTGTTTCTCCAACAACCCTTCTTCCTTACCATCAACCACAACATCATTTCCTTCATCAACACCCTCACCCTCACCCTCACTCTCATCATCAGATCTCTCAGATCCTTCTACAGTTCCTTCATCTTTTCTTACAACAGTCTCATTTTTACCAATATTACCCTTTTTCACCTTAACTTTTTTACCCTTTTTACCCTGTTTACCTTGTTTAGCAACCTTATGAGGTAAAGTTCCATTCTTTTGAGCTAAATTAGGTAAAGAATTAACCTTTGAATGATGAGTTGACTTAACAGAAGAAGGTCCAGCAATGTCACTAAAACTATCTCTTTGAGAAACAAGATTTTCAGGAGTAGTTGAATAAAATGACCAAATAAAAATGAAACACAAACCTAATATCACAACTGCTGTCAACTTTGCACATAACCCATGTGGGATTTTTGCTTGTCTACCAATTTTTGATAGTACTGTTTTTGCTTGACCACTTATTTTAGCTATACCCATCTCTTAAAACAAGGAAATTTAGTGAAGTTTAGTGTTAATTACTAAATTAGGATGTAATTAACTTCATTTGGGTGTTAATTACATGAGATCAATGAAGTAGGGGAGCTGAAAAATAGTTGGGTTTTGAAGTTTGAGATCATCATGTATGCTATCTGAATCTTGTGAAGTGATCTCTTTTTGTCTGTAAACCGGGGTGTCCACTGTCGACAACAGTGATTAATCTCATGTAACTGAGTTTAATTGAGTGAAGTAATGTCAGTAAGTTTAATTGAGTTGTTTTTGTTTTTGGCGTTTTGAGATCAAGTGAAATGGAAGTTTGGAGTGGGTAAAGAAGTGGGTGAAGGTAACGGGAATAATTTTGCAGAAATGTAGGAACTAGGAAGAACTGAAGAAGACTGGTGACTACCTTTACGGCTTTACGGGACGGGATAAACATGTTTTGATGTTTTACAACTGTTTTGGCAAATTCTTGTTTCAGACTGATCATTTTCGTCTGCAATTAAAACAAAAGTAAATATATTTTCTGATAAAATGTAAATATTTTTTGATGAAATATTATTATTAGTTTTCTACTATTAAAAAATGACAACTTTTAGTTATAGTATTTTATCATTAAATACTTATTTTTTATTAAAAACATATTGATATTTTCTGGTTTTTAAGATAAGACGGTTTTAAGAGAGAGTGAGAGACTACTCTTTTTACATTTTGTTAAAATGTCCTTTTAAAACCGTTGTTTATAATAGTATGTATTTTCAGTGTATGAAAATAAAATCTTCTATTTATAATTCAGTTGAAAAAAATTTCAAACTATTTTTGGGAATTTGAAACGTGAATTTAGACTTCAACACACAGATCGGGACGTGTCGGGACCATGGTCGTATGTAAATGGATCACAAACCCTTCAATTAAAACCTAACCCAAATAAATCTCGTTTTCGTGTTTGTGTTCACCCAATTACGTAAATGGGTTATCAAGTTAAAGTCACTTGTATCATGTCAATTTTCGTGTCATGCCATTTTCTGAAAAGAGTAAATAAAATTATGTGATAAAGGATATAAATAATTTAAAGTGAATTTAATAAATAGATACTTGTGTCAGGTTCATATTCAAAAAGTTTAACCCAAATTCGACTTAATTAAAACTTGTGTTGTGTTCATGTCGACTCACTTACATAAATGGTTAGCATCCGCAAAGGTGAGGCTCCCCATAATTTCTCTTTCCTTTTTTTATTCGTCCACCTCATTTTCCACTAACTTTTCCATTTATCCTTCCCATTTCATAACTACATCATCGCAAAAAGGGTTCCCAATTCACACACAAAAATTTGGGAAGCTCCCCAAAAGTAACAAAAATTGTCTTACTTTTTTGTTGGGGACCTTCCCTAAAAACAGTGGAACCCCAAAAAATGGGGAGGTTGGTGCAACGATGGGGTTGCTCATTTGAGGAAAGAGAAGGCAAAAGGGGAGCTTATTTCCCTCCTTTGCGAATGCTCTTAACCTCTCAACACAAATCTGTTTACTTTGTGTTGGGTTCATATCATATTTTGAGTCTTGTAATTATTTGCCATCAATCTTTTTCATATTGGCCCGTAGAAGAATATAGCTCAACCCATACTCGTTACGCAGTGAATTGTTTACTTCATTGTTTTTATTCCCATCTTATACGAGATCTTGTCCCGTGTCCTAAATTTTATGAGAAGATGTGTCACATGTCCGTGTCGTGTCCGTGTCCATGTCCGTTTTGATGCTACCTAAACCTCAATAAGCATGGCTAATAGAATATTTTTTCATGTCCCAAAGATAAAAATAATTGACAGACAAACTGTGACGCCCTAACTTTGAGCAAGTTACAAGTCACTGAAGATCTCACCGGAAAACAGGTGAAGAGTTTCCCCTTTTTCCCCGATACGCATATAAACTGGTTCTGACTTCTGAGCGTATCACTCCAACAATATGTATTAAGCTGAAAGTAGAAGCACAAAGGCGTTTTGAGAAAATTGCAGAGGCAAGAGGATAATCTGCATGATGAAGACGCTGAGCTGCTATGGCTCGTATATTTTGACATCATTTCGCTCAAAAAGGCGCAAATAATCAGAAATGTCTTGCCACTTGTAGAAAATTAAGAGAAATGTCACTGGATGCTCATAAATTCACATTATGTCATTCGAGAAAGGGAATTACCCAGAAATGTCTCGTCAGTTGTAGATAATCGATCAAGGGTACAACAGAAATGTCAGCGATCTTTCACTGCTGCACTGTGTAAATAGCAATGCAGTAAAATTATTGCAGCAAAGGGAACTAAACAATTACAACAAACAACAATGATAAAAACAAAGCCTTTCACCAAGACAGTAGAGTTCCGAACTCTAAAATTACTGCATTGGGGGACCCTTCCACTTGAAGTTGTCAGAGTAAGACTTCGGCTGCAAATGAAATGCAAAATTTACGGGTCAATAAACTGTCATGGTTTTCGGAGAGGGAAAGTATGATGGAATTGATCTTAGTTACAGGATAACTACATCACATTTTTAATTTGTTGAAAGTTATGGTCCTCAGGTGTAATTAGAAATCTCATATGCTTGGCGCAAGAAAACATAAGAGAATGTCGCAATAAGATGAAGTACAAGGACTGGATATCGTAGTACTATAGTAGAGAACAAAGTCTTCCCAAAAATAGCAGGATATAGAAAATAGAATTTATCGGCTGCTGTAATAATCATCTCACCTTCAGAAGAGGCGTGTTACGCTTCTTCACCTGCACAGATGATCAAGTATCAGTCAAACTCGGGGAATCCAAAGAGAAGCAGTAAAAGTGAAAGATGTATGTTCACCAAGGACAATGTAATTCATCAAATTAACTATGTCAACGTGTTGCAAGCTCTCACAATCAGCCATGCACAAATAAAAGCTTATAACTAAAAGTTGCGAGGGCAAGTTAGAATTTATGTAAGAGGAGGCTGAGATAAATTCACTAATAAAGAGGAACATATCCCCAGAACCGTTAACCTATTATATTTCACGATACAGAGGTTACATCATTTGAATGGTTAATACTTGGGGCTTAAAGATAGTAAGTCAACTTCAGGTTAAAAACCACACTTAATACTATATTTATTCAACCTAGCAGTGAAGAATATGATCTCTTGAGCTGTTAGACAGTGTTCTCGAAATGAAGAAATTTTTATGAAACTACTTTATGAAACTATTGTATCGTCCTAGTCAAGTGCTCCTTTGTTCAAATTCTCAAGGTTTATCATCGAATACTGCATGTCAATCGTGCTACAACATAAAAGCCAAATGGTTAAAAATACACGTGTCAGAATATTTATATGTTGCATACTTGCATGAAACCACAAGTACGACAATGCAAAACATACATATTCCAAAACGATCCCATTAACCTCACAATACATATAAATGCCCTATAATATTGATTGGCTGAAGTTACTCGGTCCCTCACACATTGAATGACCACCTCAGAGCTTCCACATACAACATACAAGCTATAAATAGCAAAAATAAGTTAGTTCAACTCTCCCGTGTTCCCTAACATGGAAATCAGAACACTACTCAGTAGCCACTATTGTCATACTCTATAGTCCATACAAAATACTTCATTATGCTTCCAACTCTTCATTTTAACCAAAATTCCTTCTGGTATTATATATCAAAATTGCACGTCTAAGCGGTATAACCCTTCCATTTTGCAGAATTTGACAATACGCTAAGAAACCATACAGGACTTGAACAGAAAAAAAATGAGCAACGGCACACTCGTCTCTAACAAGACAATGAAATCACCTTTTCTGATGATTATTTTCTTTAAGAAAAATACTATTTTTCCTATCAAAAAAGTTACTAATAAGGCATACTACATCGACCAACAGAAATTATCATATTGGACAGAAAAAAGCGCATTTCAGATGTATGGTCAAGGAAGGACCAACATACCACATATTGCCATCCATGTTTCCTAGCGAAGGCTTTCGCAGCTTCTTCACTTTCAAAAGTAAGTGCTGATTCACCAACATTGGCATATGGATCTCCTGTGGATGTCCACCCCATCAACGGATTCTCCCATCTATAACGTCATTCAACAAGGATACACGAAGAGAATCAGACGTCAATCTGCCACTGGTATGCTAGAGATCTAGGAACACTTTTAGACCCTCTACTTAAATATTTTCAATACAGAAGATATAAATTATTGTCCTTCAACACAGAAATCCAGCCAAAGATACACCACCCAACAAACACAAAAACTACACAAAAAAAAAACATGTTGCTCAATGTCTTTCCTAATATGGTTTCTTTCAAAAAGAAAATATATAAATTCCTTAATAAAACGAGTTATGTAGTAGGCTATAACAATAAATCAAACCACTTACTTTTGTGTGGAAAGGAAATTAATTTTCCACCTCCCTACTTTCCCAGCACCTTGCTGCGATGCAGAACGAGCAGGTGAATAAATCACAACCTGCATTCACAATTTAAGACATATGAAAAAGTACTCTTAAAACCTTCAAGGACACTCAGGAAGAAAAAATTCCTTCTGAAACTTAAACATAGAAAGCTAAAGATCCAACATGGCAGTAATGATAACCCCGTGATGAAATAAAGATAAAACTAGTTATATACATTCCCATGAGTAGAAAAACCCATCATAATCATGTAGGTAACCCACCAGATGGTTTCAACATTACAGAAAACAAGAAGAAAATGATCATAAAGCTGACAAACATCTTACGCCATGGATACAGTTGAAAATGAGACGTAATCATACATCGCCAAGGGGTAAGAGGATTAAGATAGGATGCCCTAAAGGTGTAAAATCGTCTTACCCATCCTAAATCGTACCCAAAGCCAAACACCAAAGAGAAATGATATTAAAATTCGGAATCACCACATCACCATTCCCCCAGATATGACCGTGGAGTCTGCATTTCTACCACAATGTAAGTGCAGAAGCTAACTGAAATAATTAACAAAAACTGAGATATCTTTCACACTTGAATTCTACATCTAAAATGTTTTTACTTCTTTATCTGACATATTGATGACATAAAGGTCACAAAGATGTTTGTTTGTTTTCTGAAAAAAACCGTAAACAATAATTATACGAGGCAAAGTTCTTAGGCAACAGCCAACAGGAGCGTGATTGGATGTATCTATTAGACAACATGAGGATTCTTGCAAAAATTCCTACAAATTTAGTACAGTGGCTGAAGAAAGTTAGTGAATCACTGAGTTTCTTCTATCAATCTTTGAATTGTGTTTTTTTCTCCAGTTTTGCTATTATAGTGAAGTAGCTGTACGAGTATTTTAGCGGGAGGCCAGGAATGAAAGTTACTATCCAATACTCTCTCCTATTCCTACTTAATTAGCGTCATTTGCTATTTTGTGTGAGGAAGTTTTTTTGAAAAATGGAGCTAGTTGATTGAGATGGAGTGAGTATTTATTATCTAAAATGTGATAACATTGGCCACATAATCTAAAGAGTGAAGTAATTTTTATTTGAATTAGGAACTAAAGGTTGTCGGACAAAGACTCGTACGTTGATTCCAACATGTGAAACGAGAACCACGTAATGCATCAGGTAAGAGGATGGAGGGCGGAGAAATTAAAGCATTGTTAAGAGGTAGATGGAGATCTAATAATACTTGAATGAAAGCGATTAAAGTGACATGGTCTACTTAGGATTGGCGAGAATATTGCTATTGAATAGGGCGGAGAGAGTGCATGTATAGAAATTATTTGAACATCGTGAGGGAGTTTGTAACTATTTCACCCAATCACTCTCGTGCTTTACCTACTGAAATCATCATTCTTCCTTAACAATTTGACTCGTTTATTTTCTCCTATCTTGTCAACTTTTCTCACTATTCCTTACAAAGGTTCATGTTGGATTTACCGAAGCGACCCAAATTCTTTCGGGACTTAGGCTCCATGATTGTCGTGCGCAAACAGTTACTTCAGCAACGATTACTCGCAAACCAGGCCAGACTTTCCAAAAGACAGAAATTAAAAACTAAATCTACACAAATCAGGTCAAAATAAAACATGTACAGCGTACATGTAATCAAAGAAAGCAATATGTGTCAGATTTTCCAAAAGCTCGAGGTGTTTAGGTTATTTCAATTTCGATGCCTATATACAGCCACACAATCACCTCAAACCCTAAACTCAGCTCACAAATAATGGAGGTCAATAGGTCATCATTAACAAAATGCATATTCTCGCGGCAATGCCAAACTACAAGCCTACAATACATACGCCATTTTCATTTTAATACGCTAATAATTCACAAATGAAACAAAAGAACTGTAGTTCAAACTTGAAACAAATAAAATTACGCCATTCTCTATAAACAGGCAACCAATTCACACACTAAATAAATGAACTGCAATTGAAAATCGAAGCTCGAAACGCACACAATCGATCAATCAACAATCAATACTAGAAAACTAAGAATATGCTCAATTAATAGGCAACCAATTCACACACTAAATAAATGAACTGCAATTGAAAATCAAAGCTCGAAACGCGCACAATCGATCAATCAACAATCAATACTAGAAAACAAAGAATATGCTCAATTAATAGGCAACGAATTCACACATGAAACAAAAGAACTATAATCGATACTCGAAATGTAATTAATCGATCGATTAACAATTAGTAGAAAAACCTAAACTAAGAATTCTCAATTAAAACGCAACTAATTAAAAAATGAGATGTAATCGAAACTTGAAACGCGCATAATCGATGAATCAATTAACAATCAGTAGACAAACAAATAAATACATGAATTTTACAGAAATTAAAAAAGAGAAAAACAGTCATACACGGCGAATGAGGTGTTCGTCGGGGATGCCGGAAACCCTACCGATCTCACCGGTTCGGAGCTCAACAATGGCGTCGGAATTCGAAGAGAAGGATCTAGAAGATAAGATTGAAGGTACATTGATTCGAGGTATTTTCATGGCTGCTCTTCGCAGAGAGATCGCCATTGTTATCGGGTTTTTTCTTTCGTCTCGAGAAATTGGAATAAGTACTTCGCAATCGCAACTAGTAGTAAGCGAGGGTCAAATCCTAGGGACGATGACTAATCTTTGCCGGTTCAAGTATAAAAAAAAAAACGGAAACGGATACTCTTCATTTCCTTTCTCTCCATTTTCTCTTACAATCTCTTTAAAATAATAATTTTCCCTCTTATTTTCATTTTCCTTTATCTTTATGTGTAAATTTAGAACCGTTAGATGTTGTCCAAATGCGATCCGGACGATGAGTCTTCTTTGTGATGGGATATCCATCACAAGCTTGTGATTAAGTATCACCCACTTGGGGTAAATAAGATAAAAACAATGGTGTCTAGAGAATTACAAATAACTTGTCTTATCTACCCAAGTGATATTTTATTTGACCCGTTACAAGCTTGTGACGGATATTATCCGTCACAAATAAGAATTTGTGCTATAAAAATTGCTCAACACAAACATACAATGAGACGGGTTTAAGAATAAACTTTGGGAAAATTTAGTCCATAGCATTTGCACATACAAGTCCATGCATTCATTCTTGCTATCTAACTTAGCTTTCTTCTAGTTTCTTACAAATGTGTAGGATTAAGTTCTTAAAAGCTCATGAACCTACAAAATGTGACAAAGCATGCAAAATACAACTAGGAAGCAATATTAGCTCAAAGTCACTAAGGTCGGTGCATAATGTCATATAAAATGGAGCTAAAATTAGAGGTTAAAATGTATATAATTTGGACTTATCAAACTCCCTCAAGCTAAGCCCTTACTTGTCCTCAAGCAAGAAACCATATCTCATCTAATGCAATATCCCAAAACAAGCTAAGCATAATGATTTTAAAACCCGAGTCAACATGGGCAATGGAATAAAGTAAGAACATGGATGAGATTTACACGACGGCGTAGCATGAAAGACTTTGAATGAACTTTTAAACTCTTGCATGATCTTTTGACTTATGAACTCTCACGGGGCACTCAAACTCAACTTTATGTGAAATGATATTTTTGTAAATAATCACTCAACTATCCTCGACTTATGTGAATGTGCTCGCAATCTAATATGGTAAATATTTCAAAATTATAAGCCAAACAATTAAATGCAAGCATGTAAGAAACTAAGGGTAAGAAGAAGGCAAATAAGTAATGGGTAATAATATTAGGGATGTCATTGGGGCGGGGCGGTGGTGGATATAGGCTCCCCCGTACCCATACCCACCAAGAAAAACTCGTACCCGTCCCCGCCCCACCACCTGTGACGGGTACAAGACCCTACAAGTTTCTAAAACCATCTCCGCCACAACGGGTGGAAATATAAAACCGTACCCGCCCCGCTAATGCATTAACCGGCTACACCATAATTTATTCGATAAATTTTTTCGCAAAGGTTGATTTAGTCATTATTAATTTCCATGTTTTTTTAATTTATCTTTCTAAGTTTAGTTTTTCACCAAAACGGTTAGTAAAAACTTTTATAAAATAGTTATTATTTACATTATATCTTAATTATAACTAAATAAGATTTAAAAAATTGTCGTAATCGCACAAATTTTTTTTAGCAATTGGAGGGTAGGCCTGTAGTCAAACAACAAATATTATATGGTTAATAACAAAAATAGAATACTAAATATGTAGCATAATATAAACATAAACATATGAATATTTGATGATGTTTATCGTCTTCTATAAATAGCTAATAACGATATATATATATGCCCCCTTCAAACAAAAATAACGATATTATTTGGTGTATATTCAGTTACCTTAAGTGTAGGACTGTTAGGGTTTTCGGCTATTAGTATATATACACAAAACCTTGAACCAAATATCGTTTTATGAATTTCTTCCAAATCAATCAAAACTCATCTCGCAATCAAACCCTAAAATAAATCAAATAAATTTAGTGTTAAAATGGAAGAGGGTGATTTGAATAAAGTGTGGGAAATAAAAGTGCTGAAAAAAAAACCAAGACACGATGAAGCGCAGAAGATATTGGAGCGGGTTGCAAAACAGGTGCAACCCATTATGCGTAAACATAATTGGCATGTCAAACTCCTCTCCGAATTTTAGTAAGTGTCTTGTAAGACGGTTTTATATGAATTTTAGTAATTGGCGTGTCGCATAATGTAGCTTTGGATTGTTTGCAGTACTAAGAGAATGGACCTTATGGGATTAAATGTTGGTGCTGGAAGTGAAGTGAAGTTGTCGATTCGAAGGCCTGAAGATGAGTTGGAATTCTACCCATATAATGAAGTTGTAGATATAATGCTACATGAACTATGCCATAATGCCTATTCTCGTCATAATGCCAGTTTCTATAACCTTTTGGATCAACTTAGACAGGTACCAAGTAGGGCAAGTACTCCGTATGTATTAGCCATACCTTTACTTTGCGTTAGAGCTGTTCAAATGCGGGTTTGGGCCGAATATGAGCCGGGCTGTGAAAGAAAAAGTTGCCCGTTAAGACCTTAGTGGGCGGGCCGGGCCTTAATAATGGGCCAATTATCCTTTAGTCAAAAGTCGGGCGGGCCCATGGGCGAATGGGCTGTAACACGAAACTTCAATTTAGATGTTTTATTAATTAAAATATATAAGGTATGCAATATATAAATCAGCAACTCTCCTATAGGAGCATCCTATTTGATTACGCGATATCTTATAATGAATACCGACATATTTAAATATGCAAGTTATCAAGATAAAGTATTATGTTACAAAAATAAACAATTTTTTTACACATTTATTAACTTACTTAATTGAGCTTTGTGTCATTAGACTAGTCTTTTGCTAAAAATGGTCCTATAGAACAATTTGTGTATATAAATAGTTTCGTTATATTTTAACCTGTTTAAAGTCGGGCGGGCCCATGGGCTGTAACACGAAACTTCAATTTAGATGTTTTATTAATTAAAATATATAAGAGTATCCAATATATAAATATTTTCGTTATATTTTGAGCTGTTTATAGTTTATATATTAAATAGTAAACGGGCCTAATGGGCCGGCCCACGGGATTTTCTGTTGTGAAATGCAGGAATGTGAGGAGTTGATTGGGATGGGGATAATTGGCGCAGGCAGACGTATTGGTGGTGATAAGAGCATAATGAGCGCGTTAAGTCCCGTTGAAGCTGCTGCTATGGCAGCTCAAAGGAGATTTCAGGACGAAATATGGTGTGCATCTGCTGCTTCTAACGGAGGACTAAATGTTGAAACGATAGCAGCATTGGATAGGGAAAGTCAAAGTGTCCCTGGTTCAAGTTCCTCCTCTAGTAGGACATCTCGGAAAAGGAGGAGTAATTCTAGCTATGGTGACGGCAACTTTATAGATTTAACCAGCGACGTTGAAGAAATAGAGCTGAGCAAAAGATCCCGTGGCAATCATATTTCTGAAAACAAGAATGATGAGTCTGTCATGTGGACTTGTGAAAAATGCACGCTGTTAAATCCGGTAAGTGATCCTTATTATTAACAGTTATTCTCTTGTAAAACACATGACAGACTCATCATTCAACAGCGTGCATTGAATATCTTTCTTTGTTGCAGGCGTTGGCTCTAATATGTGAAGCGTGTGAAACTCTGAAGCCAAAAGACGATGTGACAGTGAAATATAAATTTTGGAATTGTCGATTCTGTACATTACAAAATAGCATTAGCTTAGACAAATGCGAAGCTTGCGACCAATGGAGATATTCTCGAGGTCCTTCTTTCTCGGCTTTGCCTCCTAATCTTGGCACTTGACAGCTACTGTTAAACTTGTTCTTCGGTCATGGCTTTCATGACTTCCACCATATTGTGTTCTTGGATCATGTATTTTCACCAAAAAATAAATTGAAGTAGCGATCATGTAATCTGACATGAAATTGAAATTGCAAATATTCATCTTGCATTCTTGGACTACTATTTTTTTCCGTACGACGGCTTACTGCAGAAATCCAAATTTTAACTGTATGTATTACTACATGTCCAGATTTTGGACGAGGACAAAAACTCATATAAAGCCGTTGTATGCATTTTATAGTTGGGTCATATGGTCGATTGACTTATTGCATTTATAGACGTATACTAGATGTACCTAAGAATTTTCTCGATAGAAGCGTGTGCCCATTGTTTTAGCTGTAGGCCGTATTACCTGTATATGTAGCCGTGAATGGGCAAAAGTTAGCAAGTGCGTGAGTCCTAGGGCATAACCTAGACCGAATCCTAGTGCAATGCTTACGTACTAAAAAACTACATTCTTAAAGTAAATTGAAAATAAACAATGAACTTGTAGGAGAATTTGCATAAGCTTGCGATTTGAATAATATCAAAATACACATCTGAATAAACGTATAAAAATGACTTGAAAGGAGGAAGTACCGGCATTGAACAACGCCCACGTAAACTAAACTACCTTAACTGATAGAATCTTGAGCTTACAGATGTATAAAAAAGACTTGATTTGATTAGGAATTTCGACGGCTAAATCACAAATTAGAGATGAGCTTACAAACATGGAAATAAAACCCTACAAATAAATAGTCATATATAATTATTATGAAATCGATTGTCAATACACCCTAACGACGATGTCACCTCCGTCACCACCACAACCGCCGTCACCACCACGGCCACCGTCACCGCCATTGCCTCCGTCACCACCACAACCACCGTCACCACCACGGCACCGTCACCGCCATTGCCGCCATCACCACCACCACGGCCGCCGTTACCACCACGGCCTCCCTTACCACCACAACTGTAACACCCCCATATTCCAAGTGACTTACCAGGACCACTTAGGTATAGAGATGTCACCATCTCGGTTTCCCGAGGCAATGATAATCATAAGACAATAACGAAACAACATTTAAATAATATAAATTTAGTGAAAGAATACAATCCAAAACCAAATGCCCAAAATACGGGTTACACATTCTCAAAACAACTGTCTAATCAACTAACTGAAATGTCTGACAAACTACTCAAGCTACAGTGGAAGACTCTATCATCTGAAGGTGATACATCCCAGCTATCCCACGTTTCTCTACTCATACCTGCTCAATAACTGCTCATCATCTCCGCATAGATCACCACAGTTTTTAAAACAATAACCGGGGTCAGTACTAATCACACAATTTATATAACTCAACAATACAACAAACAACACAGCTCAATCGTCACAGATATACTCCGAACTTCATCATCAACTCCACCATACTGACTACACACTAAAGTGTGTAGCCCTGCCAGAGTACCCATCGCAACAGGTTACTCCTCAGCGCCAGTGGGGGACCGCAGCCGTTCCCACCTAAGCCCCGCTCATCTCCATCGAGCGATAAACCCAAATCCATTAATGTGCACATCCCTTCTGTGGCGGGTTCCACAGAAGGCGAATCATGGGCGTGAAGCCACTCCCGCAAGTGACTCCACTCAGCCAGGGACGCACCCCGAAGAACACAGACAGATACAATCAATCACAACTACTATCAACAACCAAATCCAACAACCGTCACAATACGAGTATGATAATATTCAACAATCACAAATCACCACAACACATTATGGGACTAATACTGAGTAGGGAAAACCCTACCTGGAAAGCAATACAGTCAGACGATCTCAACAGCTGTTAACAAAAAGCCTCCTCTACGAATCCTCCTCCTAACATAACATTACATATATCACTAACCACACAAAACTAATACAAATCCCCAATTCCCAAAATTAGGGTTTAACAAGACTTAACTAAATATAATGACAACAATTAGAGGTACCATGTATGTTTTAAAAAGTCTAGGGGTACCATGTAGAAAGTCGAAAAATTAAGGAGTGTCATGTAGAATATCCCTAACATTTATATATCTCTTAATGAAATGACAACTACTCTAATTCCATTTTTTATGTGAAAGTCGACATTAATTTTCGACTAGTCGTCACATGATCATCATCCCTTGTATCAAATACAATGATGAGAACCACCACTGGTATCAAATATCGACGAAGTGGTCTTAGAATAATTAATGTCAATCATATAGATATTAGAGATGAAGGTACTTTTAGGTGTCACACACCCAACTTCCTTATTCTTCAAAATATATGGGGTAGTTTCTCATCCACTGTCGAACACTTTCATATTAGAAACAATATTGGTCGGGATTGGAACCTTTCTTGCGTTAGGTGTTGCTATTCACAATAGCTTTGCTTTTACCCTTGTCATGTACCAATACCATGACCAAACCAGTTTCCTTATTGAACCTCGTCCTATTCTAAACAATTAAGAGTAATACATCTCTCTTAGAGCTCCCACTCACTTCTAAGAGTCTCTGCTTAAACAAGCAGACAATGAATTTCATGAAGACTATTCTTCATTTTATTCTTAGTTTACCCTCATTAGGGTTAAACCATTCATGAAGTGATAGTGATAATTGGTCAATCATAATTTCTAACAAATTAAATTACCAATTCTTTCCAACGTTTCTACGCACTCAAACAATTTAAGTATGTGATAACAAATGTATCTCGTGAGCAATAAGATCGAAGTATCGTGGTTGTAAAGAAGATATTGTTGCTATAATCAAAACGTTTTCTGACTAAGCATAACTCCCATTTATACTCTTCATAAGAAACTATTACAACGGCATTAAGGAGGATCAAAAAGAAAAATTAATTTATCTTTAGCTATAGTCAGAGGCGGATCCAGCCCAAGGGCTCTATGGGCTGGAGCCCAACCTCTTTTCTGAAGAAACAAAAATATATATAACAAGGTGTAACATAAAAGCATGAAGATACACTTGGTCTTGTGGTAGAATACTTGTCTCCTATTCTTTTGATTGTAGGTTCGAAACTCAACAGGGAGAAATTTCCAACTTTTTTGTTTGTATTTATACTTATCTTATTTTTACACTTATTTTTTGTTGTAGACTGTAGTAGTTGTATGATGGTATCCTTACATTTCTTGCTACTTGGGTTAGAGGTTTTTATACTTCTTATACAAAGTGTCCTCTCCAGTACCCCATACTCATAGTCACTTTATTTAATGCACAAAAACTAAAGTAATTCGTAGTATAATGTCTCAAAAAATCTCATAATTTTAAAATTATTGTTGCTTCAAATATCACGAAAAATATGTTAAAATGAAGCAGTTTAGGGTAAACCACGTATAATTATCAATTCCGAGTCTTATATAGCATTTTAGAAAGAAAATTTTTCCAACGAGTAAATTTGTTAGCCCACCGTAGATTTGAATCCTGGATCCGCCCCTGGCTATAGTGGTTTCTCGGAGAAAAGCCGCACAATCGAAATTCTAGAAAAACCCTTTAGTGAAAGAATGGAGTTCTAACTTTATAGAGTGAGGAGCGTTAAAATACTAGTCATTGCGCGATATAAATAAAACAACGGATTAAATGGGAAATATAACATTCATCGTAAATAAACTCTTGAAAAACATATTTAAACAAGTTTAGTTAAGCATTTATATAATGACCTCTCACCTAAATTATATAAATGATCCCGAGATCCGTCTCTAATCAAACTAATTATCTAAACTTATTTAGAACTAAAAAGTTAGTCCCCACTAATTATTGATTACTAATTAGTTTAATTTGATTCTAATTGCTAATTTTATCGGTTTAATCACAACTATTATGAAATAAACCCAAACCAATCATAACCTTCATGATAAATTTAAAATGAAATTATGGTATATTCTAGAACACTTCCAAGAATATAAAAATTTCGAAAATGTTGCTCACAAAACTGATTTCAATTAATTTGACAAATTAATCGCATTTTTTACAACTTTTATAAACTAATTCCAAATTAATCATAAAACTATGAAAAAATTAAAATAAATTTTTTTAACATTCTGGAACAATTTCCAGAACCATATTATGGCAAAAAAACGACCCAAAAATTTTGAATAAATTTTGAGACAAAAACAATAACAATTTATCGGTTTTTATCGAATAAAAACTAATAAACATCAAAATTAATCAAATTAATTTCTAAATTTTTACTTATAAAAATTAAAATATGCATGCGACCATTTATAATTTTCTTAGCCCCTGAAAATTTCGTTTTATAATTTTTCACAAAAATTATCACTATTATCGATATTTATCATATAAAACTCAATAAACATGCAAAATTAACTAATTAATTCCGAAATTTTACTTACACTAAGTAAACTATGCATGTGTGACTACATAAAATTTTCATGGCCATAAATGATAAGCAACTAATTTTAGTTAACTTTTAACCAAAATTAAGCTTTTAGACTCTGTTTTTATTCAAAATATGATAATTATTAGCAATAAAATTCCATAAATCACCAAACTTAACCATAAACAACGTAGGTAAATGATCGAGGTTTTTAGGCTTGGATATTATCTCAGTTCTTTGCCTACTTGGTCTTCTTACTTAAAACTAGCCATTTCTTGCACATTTTTGGGCTCTTTGTTCTTGATGGG
Organism: Silene latifolia; assembly: GCF_048544455.1. Lineage (NCBI taxonomy): Eukaryota > Viridiplantae > Streptophyta > Magnoliopsida > Caryophyllales > Caryophyllaceae > Silene > Silene latifolia. Next base: position 2,012,946 of record NC_133535.1, on the reverse strand, counting down.
GCATATTCTGCACCCGCTGACCGAGTCAACATATTGACAAAGGTCAAAGACATCCACAGCAAGTCAACGACTTAGACAGCCTAACCGACGCAGCCCGTCGGCTTGGCACTTGGGTCCCGGCTAGGACAACTAGCCAGCCGGGGCACATATCCGCGTACTCATATCCAAGACCCCTCGGCATGGAGTCAACAGGGCCCGCCGGCCTGCCATGAGTACCTCGGCTGAGGGTAGATCAGTCTTTCCACCTACTAGCCACTTGGCCACTACGTGACAAAAGGTGAAAGTCTATAAATACTGCTCAACCCTCATTGAGGAAAGAATCCGAAATATAACCTAATCATCTCACAATACACTAATCTGGTATCAACTCCCTTATCTCTCTACAATATACTTTGCCAAGTTACACACAACTTAATCCCTTTTAAGTTAACTGACTTGAGCGTCGGAGTGAGTACGCTCGGTGCCAAGCCGAGCCCTCAGTTTGTTCATTGTTTCAGGAGAGGCCGAAAGGAAGAGTCAAGCAAAGTCATCATTCTACAAAGCCTGCGTGGTAACAAATACTGCTCCGAATTACACCCGGAACAATTGGCGCCGTCTGTGGAACAATTGGCGCCTAAGCAGAAGAAAGCCGAGGAAGATAAATTAGCCGGGGCAGAAATTTTTACTTGCGCAGAATATACGCTCAACACACATCGGAGCCCATACCACGGCATAGACTACGCTGGGGGCAAATTGATGGGGCATATTCTGCACCCGCTGACCGAGTCAACATATTGACCAAGGTCAAAGACATCCACAACAAGTCAACGACTTAGACAGCCTAACCGACGCAGCCCGTCGGCCTGGCACTTGGGTCCCGGCTAGGACAACTAGCCAGCCGGGGCACATATCCGCGTACTCATATCCAAGACCCCTCGGCATGGAGTCAACAGGGCCCGTCGGCCTGCCATGGGTACCTCGGCCGAGGGTAGATCAGTCTTTCCACCTACTAGCCACTTGGCCACTTGGCCACTACGTGACAAAAGGTGAAAGTCTATAAATACTCCTCAACCCTCATTGAGGAAAGGATCCGAAATATAACCTAATCATCTCACAATACACTAATCTGGTATCAACTCCCTTATCTCTCTACAATATACTTTGCCAAGTTACACACAACTTAATCCCTTTTAAGTTAACTGACTTGAGCGTCGGAGTGAGTACGCTCGGTGCCAAGTCGAGCCCTCAGTTTGTTCATTGTTTCAGGAGAGGTCGAAAGGAAGAGTCAAGCAAAGTCATCATTCTACAAAGCCTGCGTGGTAACAAATACTGCTCCGAATTACACCCGGAACAGTTCTCATTTTAATTCCGCTACCTGGACTTGTTGAAGCAATCATATGTGCTGTTAATTCATTGGCCCGTTTTAATTAACCGTGTGTATTATGACCGGAATGCAGGTGGCTCATTAGTGGAGAGGAAGGGAAGAGATAAGCTATGGAAGACTGAAGACACCATTAGTTCAGCAGAACGACTGTTTAAAACATATTCGCTCTCATTATTTGGATTCCTACCATTTGAATAAAATAAAATACTCGTCACATTTATACAATCAATACTAGGATTTCCAAAAATGAGACGGAGTATGTTCAGATTATTGGTTCGGGCTTAGTTGCGGTGCAGTTCAGTATTTGTTTGATCGGATGTTTATTGAGTTGTGCTTTCATTTCCTGCATGACTTACTACAGTTTAAAGTTATGCTGCAACGGAAACTCTCTTATAAAACCGTTCTACATAATGAGTCCAAAAATCAAGAGAAACCCGTTATGAAACATCGAGTTTTAAACTGAAATTATTCAGATTTGAAAACTATAAGTTGGGCTACCAACATTTGGGCTTGTCGTATGTGTCCAACACTTGGTCATAGTGTTAGTCCAACTTAAAAGTTGGGTCCGGATTAATGACTTTATTTTTTGTGTCAAATGAGCCATAAGAACATTATAATATCGGTGATGAGGTGATGAGAAATGAGAACCAAGACTTATTATGCATTATGTTTATGCCTCTTTTTTTCCACTACGCCAAAACATCTTCGGTAGTCCAAATTAGTCAATTAGTCAATATGTTTATTGATTATGTAAAGTTTCAAATGTAATTTTTAGGGCCTCATTTTATTGCTGAGCACCGGGCCTATATTATTGTTAAGATGCCCCTATATATAGGGAAATGAAGTAGAAAGTTATACTCCGTAATACTCAATGATAATTATACAGAGTAGAAATATGGAAAGTGCATGTATAATATATTTTTTTAAAGTAAGTTATAATAAATCTCAAATTTTTCGTAATGTGTATCTTTAATTCTTATGTTGTCGGGTTTGTAGACAAAATATAACCAATATACAGATAATATTTTCCTAACAAAACAAATATTTATATTGCGGTAGCATTTTGCGAAATTTAACCCTAAAATATGCAACATTAATTAGTGCCCTAATTTAGGCAAGTATAAATATTAAAAGATACTTCCTCCTATCCTCTATTTTCTTCCCTATTAATTTTCTAAAAGGGGCTATTCAATATTCTTCTCTATTTCATTTTCTGGAAAATTTGTGTGGTCCAAATTCATTTGCATGTGGGTAGTGTGTTTTGTGTGGTCCAAATGCATTTCCTTATTTCTTGTGCAAGAAAGAAAGAGGAATAAAATAAAAGATAGGAGGGAGTACAAGATATTAGTATTGTCAATTATTTATACGGAGTATATTATATTTAAACTAACATAATTATAACTATAAATTATGATTATATATTTACAAGAACCTTAAGATCGAAAGTCAATTAGTTTTTTTTAAGACGGTCAAGTCTGTCATTTGCGCAATTGTGTAAACGGGTGTTGTGTTAATTCTTTGGAATCATAAAATAATCTAACCGCCATAGTTTCTGTTGGGGTTGGTGTCCTTAACAGTTAGTGCAAGGACTTATAAACCTCTAAAAGGATCAAAGGGTATACTTTGTATTATAATCAGTTGATCCACGTTTATCAATAACGGTTGGCTTGCTAGATAAGTTTGACGTTATTGTCATACAGATGGCGGTGATCAATTGGTCCCTAAAAGTCACACCTATAGGATACGTCTTGAGTGATGTGACGGTATGAGAATACAGTCATATAGATGCCAAATTTGACTAACCAGTTAGTCTGAGTTATTTGACTAATAATTAGTCAAAAATGTGATGTTGAGATATTATATTTAATACGGATTAAATATCATGGGCTAAAGGCGAATTAACTTGATTAATTCAGTAAAATTAAATATAAGCGTTTTATATTTAATTAAATGTGTATTGAATATAATTATACAATCTTTGTTTTGTCGGACATGTATTAATAATTCAACTAACCCGTGATATTAGTTGATGCCTTAATTTCCGATAACCGATAGCAGTTTATAATTAACCCGCGTCGTATACACTTAGCGAGTTATGGACCGGACCACGAGTTTAAGTGAAGAGAATAAGAAAAGCCCATATGGGCTCCTCTCACTCGGTTTGGCCGAGTATAACATAGACAAAAGGAGAGTTTTCTCCTTAGTCTAACCTAATATTCATTTGACAAAAAGAATTAGGGTTTTGGGAATTGTGCCTCCCAAAATTCGGATCTCACATCCAACACAATTCACAAAAACTATCCTCTCAATATTGCTAAGGCAATTAGAGGAATTGATCTAGCACAAGGGCATTACTCGGACTATCTTGGGTGCATCGTTTAGGAGGAGATTTACTTTAATCTCTCATTGCCTTTTGCACTAGGACCGAAGGTTATTTCTACATCTTTATCGCTTTCATCTTGTTTTTCGTTTTATGACCATAAAATACATATGAATTTTGCGTTATAATCCTATAAAGAGAGGGTTTTATACGGATCTAACCCTACAAGTGGTATCAGAGCGAGGCCACGTATATTTTTATATGTGTTTTTCATTAAACGATTTTGAAAACGATGAATTTTGTTCAAAAATTGGTCTCGGCTGCCAGTTTTTTTGTCACGGCATTTTTAAAAAAAAAAAAAATTGCTGCGTTTTTTTTGTGATTGTTGGAAACCGTGTCTAGTTTACACGGTGTTGATTGCCTTGTTTTAATTTTTGATCTTTGCGTATTGTCTATGTAATCGATATTCATCGCTATATGTTAAAGATCGGTTAAAATCATTGCATAAAATTTCGTGTTGCACAAAAAAAAATTTTTGTCTCGGCATTTTGTTCTTGAAAACCGTGAGGCTTGTAATGTTCACGGCCTGTTTTCTGAATTTTACATTAATTTGCGTGCCACACAATTTTGTTAGATCGTTCGATCTCTTGTTTTAGTGTTGTTCTTAGCGAATTGTTGTTTTTAATCGATAATTACAACAAGATGTGAAGAACATGTCAATTGTATTTTTATTTTAATCCGGATTAGAGTAAATTGCAATTGTGTTTAAATCAAACCGTTTTGTTTTGATCTTTCTTTGCTCACAAATTGAGCCGTGTAAATTTTTTTGGGGTAAAAGACCCTCTCGGCATTTCTGCCGGTTTTAAAAAAAAAAAAAAAAAATTTTTTTTTGGCCCCTGGTACTGTTCACGTGAACAGTACAGAAGAAAAATTTTTCTGTTTTTTTTCTTTCGGCCTTTTTAATGCATAAAACGTTTTTTTTATGCTCTCGCTTGATTAGTGAAACGGTTCACCCACGAAAACTAAAGTTACTTTAAAAATTTATTGTAACGGATTATATCGAATTAAAATTAAGTTGATGAAGCGGTTTTGTCACATAATTTTAATTATCTTTGGTGGTTTGGATAAATTAAACATAATTACGGAATTATGTCACGAATTAATTTATTTTAGTTGATGCATTTTATTTATCGTTCTTTTTATATTTTGAATGTTTTGAATGCCTTTTAATTACGTATTTATTTATTTTGCAAACGGTTGTAACTTAGTGTGGCCTTAGTAGAACGTGTTACCGTAATGATGGAACACGGTCTTGGTTGTATTTTGAGATCTCGTATCTCCATTTTATTTCTTTTAATTACAGTTTTTATTTAGAATGTAAATAGGTTTATATTTGTAAATTTTAAATTGTAATTCTTGAGAAGACTAAAGATGGAGACCGGATGCTCACTCCCGCTACATGGATCAAGATGGAACACCAAGACAAGCTTTTCGGGTCCAACGGTGGATTACAAAGTTGTATATTGTTCTTTTTACTAGGATAGGCCACACTAGGAATTTTATTTACGTATCGCATTCAATTTATTTATCTTATTGTAACGATAGCTTGCATCATATTCCGCCTAAAACCAAACCACCTAATTATTGCATGAAAACTGACACATATAGAGGTCACGAGTTAGTTTTCATTGACATTCGTATGTCACACGATCATGCTAAGCCATCACCTAAATTGATTCATTCACGCAGACGCTAGTTTTTCGTTCACTTAAAATGAATTATAATTAAGTTGATGGGATCTTCCTCGTATAAACCAAAATTGAGAACGGTCTTTATAGGTCAAACTCCAAGGACTCCCTTCTTCGTCGGTAGGCATACTATGACCCCTTCTACGTCGGGTAAATTGGAACCGATTGACTTATTTTATCTCAACACTATGGTCACTCGTACGATCCTGTGACTATGGTGGACTAATAGATAGGATTTCCGGAAATCTATCGACCAAGAGTTCTTCCGAAAGAATTAGCTAAACAGTTGGCTTATCAATTTACAGAAATTGAGTCTTGGGATCACTTGTATCTTTCTTGAGGGAGATCAATTATGCAAGTGCGAGAGTCTACATGTTTTAAAATGAATTTTAAAATAGACTTAAATCACCTCGATGAGTTGCTTATTTCGTTTTGTTTTTCTTTCTTTTTCGGTGTAGATCACGATTTTAAAGCGCTAAACAACAAATGGCTGGTTCAAGTGATAACCCAATGCCAAGTGCCACATTGGACCGTGAGTCCTGGCTTAGGATCTTCATGAGTCGGATGAATCGTCTACTCGATCGAAGAATGACGGATCCAACTTCGCGGACGGGAGGCAAAGATTACGGAATCTTGCCGCCGACGGGAAGCTCGGATATCGCTTGAGCCCATGCCGTTAAACCCAGGCCCCACGGCTGGAATTAACGAAATCAACGAGTATAACGATTTCGCTTTAGAAGCGGGTGCGGTAAAGAACGTACTCATTTTTGCAATGGAACCCAATTTGCAGAAACGCTTCATAGCCCAAGGTGCAAACAAGATTTTCACCACGCTCACTAAGGAATTCTCGAAAGCACCGAGAATCGTGACCTATGAGCATACCACTCGCTTCTTTGATGCGAGACTCCAGAAGGGCCAACCGGTTAGCCCACACATTCTCAGCATGATTGAGAATGTCGAGAAACCGGAGACCTTTAAGCGTAACATCGCGAGAATATTGTTATCGACCGTATTCTTCACTCACTCCACGATGGTTATTCGCAATTCAGAGCGAATTACTATATGAATGATTTGAAGAAAACTCCCCATGAATTACACTCCCTCCTCGTACAGACCGAGAAGGACATGAAGTTCGAGTGGGAGTTCGAAAACAGGATGTTCTCGTTGTGTCAAACAAAGGGAAAGGGAAGGGCAAAGCTCCGGCAAACCTAACAAAGAGGTAAGGCGAAGTTCAAGAAGTCGGGTTCGGGGAAGAGTGGTCCTGGTGAGGCGAGTAACTCATCAGGCGCGACAAAGAGCAAAACCGAAAACATGGAATGCCATCACTGCCACAAGACTGGGCATTGGAGGCGGACATGTCCTGTTTATCATGAGGACATAAAAGCGGGTCGCGTTAAACCTGTTGGTATGTCTTCTTCTTCTACTTTTATTCATATGATTGAGATTAACCATGCAAGTTACGGAACTTGGGTCTGGATACTTGGTTGTGGTTCTCATCGTGTAATCATGTGCGGGGCCTCGAAATCTCGAACCTCTCGTAAAGGGTGAGGTTGACTGCGTGTTGGGAATGGAGCAAGAGTGGCTGCCATCTCCAAGGGGACATATGTAATCCAGCTTCCAAGCGGATTTGAGTTATCATTATATGATTGCTATTATGTTCCTAGTCTTTCCAAAAACATTATTTCAGTTTCTGCACTTGACAAACTTGGTTTTTCATTTGTAATAGAAAATAATGCTTGCATTTTCTCTTTACACAATATGATTTATGGCAAGGCAGTCTCCTTGAACGGAATTTATGTTTTAGATCAGACGACCGAAATATTACACGTAATGAATAAAAAATTAAAGGTAGGTGATAAAGATCAAACATATCTATGGCAATCGCCGCATGGGACACATTAATGAGAACGCGTAAAACAGCTCATTAAAAATGGAGCTATCTCGGCCTTTGATTTTCAATCATTTGGCACGTGTGAATAATGTCTCATCGGTAAAATGACTCGTATTTCCTTCAAAGGTGTTGGAATGCGCGCTGCTGACCTATTAGGACTCATACACACGGATGTATGTGGACCTATGTCAATCACCGCACGAGAAGGCTACAGGTATTTCATCACTTTCACGGATGATTTAAGTAGATATGGCTATGTCTACTTAATGAAGCACAAAAGTGAATCCTTTGAGAAATTCAAAGAATACCAAAATAGGGCACAGAACCTACTTGGTAGAAAGATTAAAACACTACGTTCAGATCGTGGTGGCGAGTATCTTTCTCACGAGTTTGATCAACACCTTAAAGACGGTGGGATTGCCCTACAGTTAACTCCACCTGGAACACCTCAGCTGAATGGTGTGTCCGAACGGAGAAATCGAACACTACTTGATATGGTTCGATCCATGATGAGTCACACGGTTTTACCGGATTCATTATGGGGGTATGCTCTTTTGTCGGCCGCTCTAATACTTAACCGAAGTCCGTCTAAAGTGTTGACAAGACTCCATATGAACTATGGAAGGGAACGGTCCCTAACTTGTCCTTTATACGGGTTTGGGGCTGCGAGGCTTATGTCAAGTGGAGACCTGAAGATAAGCTCGGCCCGCGATCGGTCAAGACATACTTTATAGGTTATCCTAAAGGAACACGTGGTCATTACTTCTATTCGCCAACCGAACAACGTGTTTTTGTTGCGGCTAGTGCGACATTCTTAGAGAAGGAATTTCTCGAGAATGCAAAGAGTGATAGAACCTTCGACTTGTCGGAGATTCCAGAACCAAACACCGAGCAACCATTGGAGGAACCTATTCCTTCAATCCCGGCTGCGGTGAATATTCCTGAGGAACCTAGGAGGTCGGGAAGAGTCTCTATTCCTCCAGACAGATACATTGGTATGGTCGAGGAACATGATATAGACGACGTTCTACTCTTAACGAGTAGTGAACCCGCAACCTATAAAGGTGCCGTGACCAGATTCGACTCGAAACTATGGCTTGAGGCCATGAAATCCGAGATGGACTCTATGTATGAGAACAACGTGTGGGATCTTGTTGACTTACCTGCTAAGGTTCGTCCCCTTCAATGCAAATGGCTTTACAAGATAAAGCATTCTGTGGAAGGTCAACAAGATATCTACAAAGCACGACTAGTTGCTAAAGGTTTCACCCAAGTGCCAGGTTTGCACTACGATGAGATTTTTGCACCCGTAGTCATGTTGCGTTCCATCCGGATTATCTTAGCGATTGCCGCTTTTCATGACTATGAAATTTGGCAAATGGACGTAAAAACCGCCTTCTTAAACGGCTTTTTGGAGGAAGAGTTGTACATGGTACAACCCGAAGGTTTTATCGATCCAAAGACATCCTAAGAAAGTGTGCAAGCTTAAGCGTTCCATTTATGGACTTAAGCAAGCATCAAGGAGTTGGAATCATCGCTTCGACCAAGTGATAAAAGAAAATGGATTTACTCGATCTGTCGAGGAACCATGTCTATATATCAAGTCGAGTGGGAGCAAGATTGTCTTCCTAATATTGTATGTTGACGACATACTCCCGATTGGGAATGACATACCTCTCTTAACTTCGGTGAAAGTATGGTTGAAAAACCATTTCCGGATGAAAGATCTGGGAGAGGCACAAAGAATTCTAGGCATCCGTATCTATCGAGATAGATCACGACGGATGCTATCTCTCGATCGGGAGTCTTACATAGACAAAGTCCTAGAGAGATTCAAGATGACTAACTCCAAGAAGGGGTTCCTTCCTATGTCTCCAGGGGTGCATTTGAGCAAGTCTCGGGCACCAGAGACACCGGAAGAGAAAGAGCGCATGGCACGGATACCATATGCTTCGGCAATAGGATCTATCATGTATGCCATGATATGCACACGTCCCGACGTGGCATATGCATTGAGTATGACAAGTCGATTCCAACAACATCCAGGTGAATCACATTGGTTGGCTGTCAAGAACATTCTTAAGTACCTACGGAGGACTAAAGATTGGGCTTTGACTTATGGAGGCGAACAAAAGCTATGCGCAAGAACCCAAGGATTCTGCAGATGCTAGCTTCCAAACGGATCGTGATGACTCGAAATCTCGGTCTGGATTCGTTTTTACTCTTAATGGCGCTGCGATCGGTGGAAGAGTTCGAAACAAAGCCACAAAGAGATTCTACGATCGAGTCCGAGTACTATGCCGCGTCCGAAGCTACAAAGGAAGCGATATGGATGCGTCAATTCTTACATGGGCTATCTGTAGTGCCTAGTTCGAATGACCCGATCACCATCTATTGCGACAATAGTGGTGCCATCTTCCAAGCTAAGGAGCCAAAGTCTAGCAACAAGTCTAGACATGTACAACGGAAAGCTCATCTAATCGGAGATTACGTGGAGCAAAAGGAAGTAGTGATAGAAAAGATTGCTACAGATGACAACATAGCAGATCCTCTCACTAAAGCATTACGACAAGATAAGCATGAAGGGCACGTTAATTCCATGGGAATTAAACGTGTTCCTAAGTTGTAGTACTCTTTTATGGATTAGATTCATTCGCTTTTGTACTCTATACGACCTCATCGTTTTGATAATTTATATATATATTTTGTTTTTCATGTGGATTTGTACGACAAATTTTGAACACCACAAAGTGAACTGCAAAAACATTATATTTTTTTTAGTCCTTAATTGCCCACATGAGCTGATAACTCTGGCAATTATTTTGTGACGTTGGTTGATGGTGGGTTCAACTAGCCATAAGTCAACAAGGTTGACCGACCAATCACAGAGGCGTTTTATACGGATATTTCGTAGGACACAATTGTGACATCGACATGGAGTCCTAAATGTTTTCCAACATTCGGTGCCCGGTCGTGGATAGGACATCCATAATGATCCTAAGAGTCGATTCGTTGACTATCGATTTGTCTCTTGAGACTAAGGCAGATTTTGGGTGACTTTGGTTTCTTTCTCACGGTCATCCGTAACAGGGGCCAAGTAGATTTTTTTCGGGTCATTTCATCTTTGTGCTTAGATCGGAAGGAGTTCGAGTTGAAGGAAATATTCAGCCTTTATCGGGTACTCGATATTTCTCAGGGCCACTCGAGGAGTCAGAATCGAAATGCATGGCCATGCTCGGATACGGATTCGTTTTATCGGTTAAGTTACTCTCTAGTCGGGGAAACCACTCTTGATCCAGATCGATTGTAAAATACGACCTTTGCGGATCCGAAGCGCAAATTGTTTTACATTGAGTGGGAGAAATTTTAAATGAATATGAGAATCGGTTATCGCACATACACTTGTTCGGACAAGTGGGAGTTTGTTGGAGGTAGTGTCCTCCAGTTAGTGCGGATAACGTCATTGCACATACACTTGTACGGACAAGTGGGAGCTTGTTGGGGTTGGTGTCCTTAACAGTTAGTGCAAGGACTTATAAACCTCTAAAAGGATCAAAGGGTATACTTTGTATTATAATCAGTTGATCCACGTTTATCAATAACGGTTGGCTTGCTAGATAAGTTTGACGTTATTGTCATACAGATGGCGGTGATCAATTGGTCCCTAAAAGTCACACCTATAGGATACGTCTTGAGTGATGTGACGGTATGAGAATACAGTCATATAGATGCCAAATTTGACTAACCAGTTAGTCTGAGTTATTTGACTAATAATTAGTCAAAAATGTGATGTTGAGATATTATATTTAATACGGATTAAATATCATGGGCTAAAGGCGAATTAACCAGTTAATTCGTAAAATTAAATATAAGCGTTTTATATTTAATTAAATGTGTATTGAATATAATTATACAATACTGTTTTGTCGGACATGTATTAATAATTCAACTAACCCGTGATATTAGTTGATGCCTTAATTTCCGATAACCGATAATAGTTTATAATTAACCGCGTCGTATACACTTAGCGAGTTATGGACCGGACCACGAGTTTAAGTGAAGAGAATAAGAAAAGCCCATATGGGCTCCTCTCACTCGGTTTGGCCGAGTATAACATAGACAAAAGGAGAGTTTTCTCCTTAGTCTAACCTAATATTCATTTGACAAAAAGAATTAGGGTTTTGGGAATTGTGCCTCCCAAAATTCGGATCTCACATCCAACACAATTCACAAAAACTATCCTCTCAATATTGCTAAGGCAATTAGAGGAATTGATCTAGCACAAGGGCATTACTCGGACTATCTTGGGTGCATCGTTTAGGAGGAGATTTACTTTAATCTCTCATTGCCTTTTGCACTAGGACCGAAGGTTATTTCTACATCTTTATCGCTTTCATCTTGTTTTTCGTTTTATGACCATAAAATACATATGAATTTTGCGTTATAATCCTATAAAGAGAGGGTTTTATACGGATCTAACCCTACAGTTTCCTCGATTTATTACGATATAAGGGGTCATTCATATATGGTTACTTGAAGTAGGATCTTTATTTTTTTCCCTTATTCTCACTTTTCTTACTATTTTGATGATAGCCAACATATATAACCATGTGAAAGCTTTGATGCAAGTTTTGAATTCTTGTCATGTGATGCATGAATTAATGTAGCTTTGGTAAATTGTTTCATGCACTTAATAATAGCTCTGGCCTCTGAAATAATTTATTATAATGTCTTACTCCATATTCTATATTAAGAAGGATCCTTAAATGACTTCAATTTAAGGAGATCCAAATAGAGTATTGATTTTAATTACGACATTGTATCGTAGTGATAAGTGCCGGTATGCACTAGGTAAACCCTTTGAGTATACGTGCTGAGCACCAGGCCTATATTATTGACTATGTCCTCGGTCTTACTTTTTGCCGGTCTCCGGTCTTACCCGGAGAAAATCGGTTCAGACCTGGGGACCGGTTTACAGAATTAAAACTATGTAACGCATCTACTTTATTGGCGGAGTAACTCTCTAGAAGTGCACAACTGTCATCTTAAGTGTAGGGTTTTTAACCTTTTGACTTCTCTTTATGCTATTTAAATCTTCACTTTTCTACTGTATTTTCTATTGCATACTCTATTGGCTAGCCTTTGTTATTCAATTCCCCATCTGGCTTCTATTTTATTGAATATTGTAATTTTAACTATGCTTTTGGCGTTTGAATTTGTTTTTAAATTTTTTTTAATGTTCATTTTTAGACACGGATTTAGGACAATAATACCCATGAAAACCAGTAATGCTGTAATGGTTTATATATCACAACCACTTAAAAGTCTTTAGTGATTAAGATCATCCAGAAGTTGGAGAAAACCGAACCGTCTGGTGTGAACAAGCTTTTGACAGCATAACTCAACAAATTGAGTCACAGATAATATACTTGTTTGTCCATTGCGATTTGAGCTTTGTTGGTAATGGTATGTAATAAACAAATACACTTATATTAGCACTTCTTTTTCATGGAGTGGCTAGTTAACATAACATATTTCAACTTTGCGAAGAACGACAATTAGTTGTCAAGAACGATAATAAGTTCATAACAACTTAATCTTTACATCATTGACCTCCTAAGCTGGGTAATACGAATGACTAGAAACCAAAAAAACAAAGAAATCATCTCACACTACCCAACAATCACACATATAAAACCCTAATAAACATCACACTATGAATTACAGCCAAAACCCATCACAAACTCGTACCCATTAACCTGATGACTACATACAACAATATACGGCAATAACAATTACCAAATTATTTAATATTTATAGGATGAACAACATCAATTTACCGCGCGCCTTCACCTCAATAACAATTGCCGCCAGCACCACCGGTTCCTCCATGCGCCCCGTAGCCACCAGCACCGCCTTTCCTTCCCGTGCCACTGATGAAGCCTTAGTCACCCTTTCCTCCCGTGCCACCTTTGCCGCCTCGACCCCCCGGTCCCCCCTTCCCACCAGCGCCCCCGGGATAATTTGCTCCTCCACTTCCACCTGCACATCTCGTTCCCTCCTTACCACATTCCCCACCTGGACCACCTGGCGCACCTCGACCACCTCTCTTAGGTGGAGGTGGGTTGACTGGTTAAGGTGGGTTGTCAGCCATCATAGTATGAACTGAAGAAGAAGTTGAGTTGTCAATCATAGTATGAAGTGCAGAAGAAGTTGAGGGTGAGTGTGAAATTAAAGTTGAGTGTGAGTGTGAAATTGAAGTTTAGTGTGAAGATGGAAGCGAAGTACTCCGTATATGTTTATCAGTTTATATAAGGGAAGGGAAGGGAAGGCATTTAAAGAGTTGTGGTTAATCCGCCACTTCCACCTTTTCCGCCCGCCCCCCATTTGGCCGACCAAACCAGGCCCACGTTCGCCGGTCCGAGGTGGAGGGTTGCCAGCCATTGTATGAAGTTAAGAAGTTGAGTGTGAAATGAAGTGAAGAAGTTGAGTTTGAAATGAAGTGGAGTAGAGATGTGTGAAGATGGAAGATACGCGAAGCGAAGTATCTATCTATATATATTTATAAAAGAGGCTTTTTTCGAGCGATTCTAAACTGTCCACATCATCAAAAATCAATTTAGGAAAGTTTAATAAATAATAATTTTTGATGTAAAGAATAAAGTGGAGAATATTTTAATTATTATAATATAGTATATAGTATATAGTATATACTTAGTATATAGTATATAGTACTCCCTTCTATTCACTCATTTCTTCCCTCTTTTCGTTTAAATGATAGTCGGATTTTCTTCCCTTTTTCCTTTTTTGGAAGGTTTTGTGTGGTCAAAATTCAATTGTATGTGGGGTAAAGTGTTTTGTGTGGCCCAAAATCATTTTCTTATTTCTTGTGCAAAATGGAAGGGGAAAAAATGAGTGAATAGGAGGGAGTATATAGTATATAGTATATAATATATAATATATAGTAATATATAAGCGTTGTAATATATTAGCGTTGCACGGGTATATATTATCTATACATGTCCGTGCAATTTTGCTGTATATATTATCTATACATGTCCGTGCAATTTTGCTGTATATAATATATTAGCGTTGCACGGGTATAATATATTACTGTATATATTATCTATACATGTCCGTGCAATTTTGCACGGGTTATAAGCTAGTTGTAATATATAAGCGTTGCCTACGAGTCATATAATTAGGATGTAGATCATTTGGAAAAAAAAAAAAGTTAAAAAGAATATAATATTATTGGTTATTAAACAAAGAGGCAAATATATATTATGCTAAGACAACAGAATATAGGAAAATGTGTTCATATTATACTTTTTAGCAGAACCAGTATGATTTAAACTCGAAAACAAACCTTAAGAGTTTGGGTCTGATTCGAATCAGTTTTCAACCTACCAATCAGGTATTCGATTTTAAAGTGCATAAGAAATCACAAATGATTTATCTTATTAAGCGATGTAAGTTTTATTTGACCCGTCACAAGCTTGTGACGAATATCAGCCGTCACAAATGAGAATTTGTGAAAACCAAAATATAATAGGCAAACAAAACAATTTAAAGTGAGAGGTTGAAATTTCTACCTTTTGTTGAATTATTGGTACTACAATTTAGTTATTGAGTGCCCTTTATGCAGGTTTTCCGTCGTTGTAAAGTTTTAATCATCTCTTCGCTTTTACTCTTTTTGTGTTCTATTATCGGCCCATTCTACAAAGTACAAACCATCAAAATTGAAGGCACATGGACTGTTTCCTTTGCCTTACGGGATTAAAGTGTTTCAGAAGTACAGACTTGGTAGTTTTTCATTTCCGACGAAACATTGAAGTTGGGCACTTGGAAAAAAAAAAGAATGGAGGTCCCATCACTCCCATGTCTATATTCCTTATTTTGAAATTCTCATGTGGCATGCTGTGACTCTGTGACTCTACAAGTTACCATTTTTGTGATTCTATTAGACCACTCACAATAGGCTATTCACAATTTTTGGCGAAATTTTCACCTGTTCGAAATTTGGTGAGAATTATCATTGCATTTCACTTTTTTTTCTTTATTAAATCAATTAGCCACTTAGAATTTGACATGTGTCCCTCTCCCCAACTCTCTCAACCATACATTTCATTATCAATGGCTATATTTGCACAAAATTTACAACGGTAATATTCCACAAATAATTTATTTTTTCTAAAAAAATAAAATAATCATAATTCATATTTTTTTACCCTCTATAAAATGAGCCTAATATCCATATATTTTGTCACACTTCTTCTTTTATTTTCTCTCTACTTAATCTATATGCAAAAAACCGTTAAAAAAAAAAGAAAATCGAATTTGCAATAATAACAATAAAAATTATAAATTATAAAATCGAAAATCGAAAATTTTATATGATTGCAAATAATGAAAATGAAGTAAAAATAAATACTTCCTCCATTCAACTCCACTCTACCTATTTCCCTTTCGTACACTATTCACAATTGTGTGTTCAATTTCGATTTTCTCTCGATACGTAAGTGGAAATATATTCATGTGAGATCTTGTTTGATTCGTCTTTACGAGTATATTAAAAATATCTAACTTTTATATTTTTTGCAAATACGTAGCTAACGATATTTAACGCGTAAAACACGCGTTGGCAAACGTGAAAAAAGAAAGTGGTAGAGTGGAGTTGAATGGAGGAAGTATAGTGTAAGATAGTGGAATGTTGAGGTGGATAGTGTGGGGTATAGTAAAGTATGAAAGAGAAGGAAAGTTGAGTATTTTTTGATGTGGTTTTTTTTTTGATTTTTTTGGTGAATTTTGGTGGTGAGTGAAAAGATGATGTGGATGGTGAATTGATGAGAAAATAGATGAAAAAGTGTAGAGTGAATATTCACTGATGCGGATGATCTTAAGAGCATTAGCAATGAAAGGGAAATACTCTCCTTTTAATTTCTCTGTCCTCTAAAAGGAAGCCTTCTTCATTGTACTCTCCTTTTTCCTTTCCCCTTAACTAGAGGTCTCATCTTACTTGAAGGGAACTTGTCCTTGGGCCTTTGTGCCATTTAATTATTTTTTTATCTGGTTTTGTATTATAGGATTATTATAATGTGTAACAATATGATCAGTGGTGGGGTCAATTTAGGAGAAGAGGGATATCTCTTCAATGTGTAAAACAAATTAAAAAACTGGAACGAAGAGAGAATAATAAAGGGGAAGATAGAAAAGCTGAGTTGTACAAAATATACTAGGAAAGAGAAAAATAAGAGGGGGATTTTAAGCGTCTTTGTTGAACATGCTCTAAGGGACCGGCCGTTCGAAAGAGGACCTCGATAGTACTCCTCAAATCATTCATATAAAATGATGACAAAAGCTATTACAATAATTTAATTTAAAACTATAATTATATATTGGGTGTAATTCTTTCTTTAAATGACTCATTATCATTTCCAATTGGGCACATGATAGAAAAACCCTTATACTCCGTATATTACTGTATATATTATCTATACATGTCCGTGCAATTTTGCACGGGTTATAAGCTAGTTGTAATATATAAGCGTTGCTCTACGAGTCATATAATTAGGATGTAGATCATTTGGAAAAAAAAAAAGTTAAAAAGAATATAATATTATTGGTTATTAAACAAAGAGGCAAATATATATTATGCTAAGACAACAGAATATAGGAAAATGTGTTCATATTATACTTTTTAGCAGAACCAGTATGATTTAAACTCGAAAACAAACCTTAAGAGTTTGGGTCTGATTCGAATCAGTTTTCAACCTACCAATCAGGTATTCGATTTTAAAGTGCATAGGAAATCACAAATGATTTATCTTATTAAGTCATGTAAGTTTTATTTGACCCGTCACAAGCTTGTGACGAATATCAGCCGTCACAAATGAGAATTTGTGAAAACCAAAATATAATAGGCAAACAAAACCATTTAATGTGAGAGGTTGAAATTTCTACCTTTTGTTGAATTATTGGTACTACAATTTAGTTATTGAGTGCCATTTATGGAGGTTTTCCGTCGTTGTAAAGTTTTAATCATCTCTTCGCTTTTACTCTTTTTGTGTTCTATTCCCGGCCCATCCTACAAAGTACAAACCATCAAAATTGAAAAGCTCGCGTTTACCAAAACTTCCAATGACCAAGGGGGAGAGTAGGTAAGCAGCTTCCTACATCATGTAGACATTGGAAGTTCCTGGGAAGTTCTAATTCCTACATTTTCCAAAATTTATGGCAATCAAATAACCCATGTTTTTCAAAATCATGGGATTTTCCAATGCCCATGTTTTCTAAGTGACAACCAAACAACCCCTAAGAGTTTTTTGGAAGACTATACGCCAAAGTCAAATTATTGTTTTAGACCTAACAATAAGACGGATAAAATGTGACCGTTTTACGATAAAATGTGATCATTTCCGTCAATGTTTTATTCTTTAGTTTTTAAGATTTTATCATTAGTTGGTCACTTTTTGTTACAAAATATTGAAATTTTCTCATATAAACTTATTTCCATTTTAAGGGAGATCTACTAAAAAAACGAGATGAAAGCGGTTAAAGGACGTCACGGCCTGATTTTATTAGATATCCTCTTAGGATATTTGTCATTTGAGTCTCTCCTTAGAGCAACTCCAATGGACAACTACAATATGATGTAGCTTGATTTGCCAAATCGATTTTTCAAGCTACGCTGCTTTTCAGCTACGTACCGCTCCAATGACGGACTACAACATCTTGTAGCTTGCATGGATCCACATTCTTATTTTCATCCAATAGGATAATTTAGCTTTTTTCTTTAAAAACCAAGCCATGTAGCTTGACAAAGCTACATGCTTGCAAACTACTCTTGAATTTTCCCACTCCAATGGTAAGCTACATGCTTATAATTTTGTAAATATTGCAAGCAAGTCCCTAAACATAAACCATTGGAGATGCTCTTATCAAAATGGATTTAAAACTCGACCTTATTCTCACCTTACTCGGCCAAACCAAATGATTACATATGTTAGCTTAATCAATGGGATTAACATAACTTAATTAAAATAACTGTGTTTTTTAACATGTGTTCAGGTTTCTAACATGTGTCGTAGTGATGAAAATTAAACTGAAAGACAAAGCAGAGAATTAGCAACAAATTAGAGTACTCAGGGCTTGTTTGGTTACTCTTTAAATTCATGGAATTTTGAAAATCCCATGAATTGCGATATAATGTACTTGTTTGGTTGCCAAAATCTGGAAAATGGAACTTCCCATATAATTTAAGTTCCTCCATTATGGAGGAAGTCACTTATCTAGCCCCCAAGGTAAGTGGCAATTCCCACATAACTTCCAACATGAATTTCAATGCCCATATGTCAACCAAACACTTTTTATGCAATTCACATGAATTACCATTTCATGTGAAACTAGTTTAAATGCATGTGCGTTGCAACGAGGAAATTAACTTAGTAACAAAAATGGTTATAAGGTCTTAATATTATCTTATGTCTAATCATTTATTTAGATATGATCAAAAGTCAAAACATCTTATTTAAGAGACGCAAAAGATGTTGGGTTGATATCTAAGTTCAAGGATGCCTCATATTTATAATTATAAGACCACCACATCTTATGTTAATCTTTCGATGTGGACATTCTTTTTCAATGTGGTACACAATTTTATATATATACAAATTATATGAAATCTTTACGCTAATGATAATATTTTTACCACGAATCAAATTATGTTATTTTCATAATTTTTTTTAACGATATTTTTTTGCCAAATGAAATGTAAAAGTTTTTTTATAAAAATTAGAAACATCACTTGAATATAATATAGGAAATAAATATTATAATAATTAAAAGATTCTCCATTTTATTTTTTACATCAAAAAATATTATTTAATTTTTAGGATACCCTACCTTATGATAATTTTCTGATTTGGGATAATTCAACTATTTATGTGTAGTATATTTACCACACCTACATTATTTTTCAATGTGGGACAAATAACACACAAAAAAATAAACCATTTTTTTCACCTATTTCGATATCCAACCCAATTTAATAATGAGAAAATACTATACTATCTTTTTATAAACTAAACAAACCACCAAAAACTTATCTTCTTTTTTTGAACCACACAAGTAGTGGAATTAGGTACACAGCATTTTAATCACATCTATTTTAACATAGTTTTGCCTTATGTTGCTCAATTATTCTTACAAGCTATGCCATATTCTTCATTTTTCACCTCTAACAACAACAACAACCACCACCCATGCACAAGTGCATTGCATCAGGAGGAATAATTTGAAGGTCATTAGTAGTTTCGAAAGCCGAATCGACGTAAGTTGTTGTAAAGCTAGAAGAAGAGCAAGAATTGATATTGAGGATGAAAATGAAGATTTTGGTTATAATGAAGAAATTGGGATATTGGAATTATATAGTCAGTCAAATAGAGAAGAAGCTCTTCTTGTGACTGCTTTGGTTGATGATCAAGAAGTTGAGGTCCTCATCTTTAAGGTCATTATCTTTTATCCACCTCTTCTTTAACTCCGAATAGATAACGAGGGCAGATCATCTGTCTCATTTCCGTGTTTCATCTTGTGTCATATAATCTATCGTTCTGAAATATAAAAAATTGTGTTGATTATATTAAGTGGATGACGTGTCAAAAGTAGAATACGAATAGATAACGAGGGCAGATCATCTGTCTCATTTCCGTGTTTCATCTTGTGTCAATCTATTGTTCTGAAGTATAAAAGATTGTGTTGATTATATTAAGTGGATGACGTGTCAAAAGTAGAATACGAGGGCAGATTATTTGTCTCATTTCCATGTTTCATCTTGTGTCATATAATCTATCGTTCTGAAGTATAAAAGATTGTGTTGATTATATTAAGTGGATGACGTGTCAAAAGTAGAATACGAATAAATAACGAGGGCAGATCATCTGTCTCATTTCCACGTTTCATCTTGTGTTATATAATCTATCGTTCAGAAGTATAAAAATTGTGTTGATTATATTAAGTGGATGACGTGTCAAAAGTAGAATACAGTGTGATACAAGATGAGACGTGAAAATGTGACGATAATTTGAACTTAATGACAAATTACAATGGTATTTTTGTAGGGTTATTCATCATGCTTGAGCTATAGGACATCACCAGACCTATCCAAGAGTGTGCTGCCACAAAGAGCTGTGATCAAGTCGATAGACCGGATTAGAGGTCCTTTCGATCCCACCAACATCGATTATATAGAAAAAGGTTTGACATGGGAGAGCTTTAGAAGTCGTATCTCGACTATTTAGTAATGACAGACATTTCAGTTTACTCAGTCCATTCGATATTTCTGCAATTTAGCAGATAACTTCATAATTTAGCAAAGATCGCGCATCAGACAGGTATTAGCTGTAAAGGTCGACTTACCACCAAACTGGCTAAATATCAACTGGTTTTAACTTGGTAAATCTTTTGTATCATTACAAGCTGTGAACATGGTGTCGTATATCGCAGAAAATACTCTGCCAACAGTCACAAATAATGCTACCTCATATCTTCTTTAAACGTCTTCTTCATAAGAGAAGCGTCGAAAGAGTCATTTTTGTGTGTAAAAAGAATTACAATCGTAAAAATATCAGTAGAATGAGAACCTCGTAAAGCACAAAACTATGCGAACAGCAGATGAGTCCACCCGTGGCCTAAAATCAATCCCCGTTGTTATTTTCACTTATTCCATGCCACTGCATCAATATCGTCTCTTGCAGACTTGTACAAAGCTAACCTCTTTGCTAACGACTCTCTTCTGGACATCAGTGCGGGATCCTCGTCTAACATGGCACTAAGTTGTTCTTTCTGCATATAAGCAGAATTACATGTACTACTGTTACAAAACGAGGACACAGCAGCACGTGGTACAAATAAAGCAAAGACGCAAACAAAGGACAAGGAAGAAACCGATCACAAAAATTGAAACTGAGTTGCATAACACAAATTCTCATTATAGACGGGAGATATCCGTCTATAGTTATAGACGAGCCAAATATCCACCCACTTTAAGCATAAGACAAGCAACAAGTTGCATGGTGGGGCCCAAAAATGTCACCACATTAAGCATATTTGACCCGTCTTTCACTTTAGATGGATATATCCGTCTATAGTGAGACTAATTGGTTGCATAATTACCTCTCGTCTACCAATGTTAACATAGAATTGGTTAAGAAGTGCTCTTTTGGCCTCCTTGACTTGGCAATGAACAACTGCCTTCGGAATTGAATTCTTCAATGTGTCACAAACCATGCCGACATAAGCAGAGACATTCGAACCTGAAAAACAAAACACAGCCATATTACATTGTTCATGTTATTTATGTCAGAAGACCAATTTGCGAAAAAAAAAAAAAAAAAATTGCTGCAATAGTTCGAAAACAATAAACTAAAAAGTGTCGGGATAGGATTGGCTCAGTTGGTTAAAGCATAGACTAATAACTCATTGGCCGTAGTTTCAAACCCTTGCGGGAACAATTGCACCTTACATTATGCTTCCCTAATCCGAGCATATCACCCTGATAATAAAGGTGGCTAACTTGATGTGGTGGTTTCGGAAGAACATAGGGTTTACAGAATGCACACATGAGCTAGCTTTTGGTCGTTTGCCACCGTTAAAGAAAGGCAATAAATACATCATTACTGACACTCAAGAAACTTTAAGATTGTTTTCCTTCTCAAGAACAGCAAACTTACCGATCCTTCTGAGATGATTATCAGTGTAACGATCTGCATTTGGACTTGGTTGTCCTGGTTGATTACCAGGGGTCTTTTCTGGTTCCATCTGAAGTTTCCTGAAAAACTCCACTGTTAGATAAGTAGACTCCATTTCCACTAAACGCAGCACCGTCTTCCTGCTTTCATCACGGAATTTTTCCAAAGATTCGTTTGAAGCAGCCGCAATATCACTCTGGAGAGATGGGAATCTCTTAAGCTCCTAAAATTTAGCAGAAAATATCAGTTAGACAGAACCTTTGGTAGTGTTGCGAAGAAACAATTCTTACGATGTTTAAAAAGAGTTTCTCAGCATGTCGAGCTACTCTCCCTGACTCTCTGCCCTGAAAGACTTATTGAGGTGTCTCGATAACCAAAAACGCATTGCTTGGATGCGGCTGGATCTAAAGGGGACGCGGGAGGAACATATTCCCTTGTTTGATTAGTAAATTAGGTTCGAGGGAAATGGATCCATTTTCGCCCTATACGCCAACTTAAACTACCGCAAGCATAGGAATGATTTTCGAAGAAACACCAAGGCTCCCTTTCCTGTCCCTTCCCCCTCCCTCCCATCCACATTTCTAACCCATCCAACATAGGAAGAATTGGAAAGAAACGCTAAAAATCAAACAAGGTTTTTAGTAATTCTCACCAGTGTTGCAGCTATTGACTTCCTCACAAGTTCTTTGAGTATGAGGTGCACCTGTGAAGGACACATATGCACGATGTTATCTTCAAGTAGCACAAGAGCTTCGAAGCAATTAATATAGCAAACCCATGTAAATGGCCCTACTCGTGGCAAATGATATGTAACACACACATTCTTACTTCGAAAACAAAATTTAGCAACAGGCTTCCTATGTAAACCATTTATTGGGCATAAGATTATAACACGACACAACTCCGTGGTAAATATAAACGGTATCATAAGCAAGAATCTTAAGTAATTATACAAAGTATATTCTAATTAGTGGATAAACTTGATTAGTCTGTAAATCTCAACTGATAAGTTACCCGGAGTTTCAAATAAAATATTTCTTCTAAAGCTATTCCCCCTCTTATTTACGTAAAATCCTACCACTATTGCAAAATATTCCAGTAAAAAATCATAACATTTCCATTATCATGTAGAAAATGAGAAGTTAGGAGAATTACTGCATCAACTGTTGCTTCAGCTGGGCCTTTAAAATATACAAGAGACCCATCAATGAGTCTTCTGATTCCTTGCTCGGGTGCAATCAGATGGGGCTGGTAACCATCAGCTTCTGCTACAACTTTTCGGACATTTGATGTTGAAAGATGGCGGTCAAGAGGGAGCTTCTTCATAGCAGCTGGCAGTTGGTGGTCAAAAACCCCATAAATGCGATCACCACCCGGCCGCCTGAAAGAGTTTTTAGTTTGAAGATTTCAAGACAGTAATAGAGAGAATCTTTTATTTGGAGCTACACTGAGTATTAATCTACACTGGGCATGAGAGTCGAAAAGCACAAGTTGTGGAAAGTACTGCTCTGTATTATAGTACTTTAAGATGTAAACTGACATCACCAAGTGATACAATCTAAGGAGAACCTGACGAAAGGCGTTTCATTTACATCTACAGCATAAGTTGACTAAAAAAGATCAAGAAAATTACCCTCCATCAAGATGCTCCTTGAAAACTTTATCAAAAGCACGGCACATTTCCAATATGGTATAAAGCTGGGCCTGAATATATAAGGAAAGAAATTTTAGTTTATGAATATACAAACCACCATTAATAGAGAGCTAAATCATGTGGAACTGCAAAGTTACCCCTCCATCAGCTGCAACAGGTCTGCCAATACGGTCCAACTCAGCATTGATTTCATCAATTGACTTGTTGATGAGGGCAATGATACTAGGTATTTTCTGTCTAATAACAACCTCCAAATGCTGGTTGAAAAGAAAATGAACCATCAACATCAGTTTTTGCCAATGAACAATTTATAAAATTTAAGGAATATAAATGCACGAACGAAAACAGATTAAAAGTAGCTGGTACATCAAAGGACAATGCTTACCCTAGATAAAAGCTTTGCCAAATACTCAGAACCCATCTTATGAGCCAAATGAGAATATTCTGGACTAGAGTCGAAATACTCTCTCTCCTTCCTACGAGCAGAATTTATATCGACATTTTTGTTGATGTCCGCTTGTGAACGATTGACTATACCAACCCAGGGATGTTGTAATCGATATGATCGTCCTTCAAGAACCTATTACATTAGACATAATCCATTTAACATTTTATTTTTGAGGCGGAAAAACTATCCTCGTAAATAACCAATATCCAATAATCATACGACAAGAGGTATACATACCTCCAGGGCATTGGTTCCTTGGTCCATTAAATCAAGTTTAGTCAGAACTCCAAAAGTCCTTTCCCCTGCAGAAGAAAGAGAAAGCGTGAATAACAAGCCTAAAATCCTAGATTCGAGACGGTGTGTTAAAATTTTCAAGTTGTTTCAATGTTAAAGGACAAATGAAATTGGGTTACCCGATGGGTCAACTTCTCTAGCAAGTTTTATAGCATCTGATGTGGCTATATCTTGATTAGCAGGAGAAATAGCCAGGATAATACAGTTGGGCTGTAAAGCAAAAGAGAAAAAAAAAAATGAGAGCTAAGTAGGAACACTGAAGCAAAACATTTGGTTCAACTAATAATTCGATCATATTAAGATCGGAAATTAATCGCACGTTATGATTCAGTAGCAAGTGAGCACAAGAGCAAAGAATCATACGAAAAACTCCCCCTATAATTTTGTGTTCTTCTAACTATATACGGTCACAATTCTTATGAACATGAATATAAAACTTAATAAGGCAAATGAGTACCATAGAGTCCATATTACGATTTATCCCAACATACTTAAAAGTTAAAACACTAATCCACAAAGCCACGACCGCCAAACTCATCACCATCCCCAATTCCCCACTGGACACAACACCACCGGTCTCAATCACACATTAAACCAGATATTCCCGTTAAATACTATGGTATGTGGTGACCATGGTTTTTGTACTCAAGTCATTTTTTTGTTGTGAATCTGAGATTTTGTTCGGTTGAACTGAGGAGTCAGAAACGAGATTGTGAGAAGGGAAATGGGATGAAGGCCAGCAGTGGAGGTCGTCGGGGAAGGAGGAAGAAGGTCAGGGATGAGAAGAAAAGGAAGAAAGTTGACCCTCAGGAGGAACAGGGAGCGAAAGGAGATCCAACACATCCATAGAACATATCTTTTGGTTTGATCCCCAACAAGAAAACCAAGTTTTAACATTGGAGATGCGACTACAGTCAGTAGTACAGAACCAACTAAATACGATTTGCCACGCTAAAAATCTGAATAACTGATCCTTGCTCATCGAGATATAGCAGGAAGCAAGAAGCTCATACTATGCATCATGAGATCTGATAGCCCACTTCAGAATAGAAATATAACGAGGAAGAGAGTTTTTAGAAGATGATCAATTCAGCAGCAAATAGGAGCACGAATACTCGAGACAAACAAATTTCATCAGGTGTTTCCTAATATCCTAATAAGCTAAAAATTTCCTCACCTTCTCTACATAATTGCGGACCATGTTCTCAATATCTTGAACAATACTTTCTTGTTGTCCCTCTGCATAAAGCCAAGCATTATTATATTATTCAAACTACTTTTACAAGAAAATTAGGTGATCAGAATGCAATCTCAGCAACAAACATGACAAGTGATATAATTCTTCTATTTTGAGTAATGTCAAGGAAATTACCTACAGCAACCTTTGTTAACCCTGGAAGATCAATAAGTGT
This sequence comes from Silene latifolia, assembly GCF_048544455.1. NCBI lineage: Eukaryota > Viridiplantae > Streptophyta > Magnoliopsida > Caryophyllales > Caryophyllaceae > Silene > Silene latifolia. Next base: position 1,987,069 of record NC_133535.1, on the reverse strand, counting down.
CAAGTTCACAACTGCAGAAGAACCCAACTAAAAATCAGTAAAGATAGAGAAACAAATCGAATAATGACAAAATTTTAACGACGACGAATAGCAGAGGGCTAGGCTAATCCATTCACTTTCCAAAAGAACCCATTACCGAAGACTCCAGGAGCAAATAGCAATTCTAAATAAATTCCCATCCTATCTGACTACTACCGAGAAGCAAAAATGGTCTTAAAATGTCGCATATAATAATGGACAAGAACTTCACTGAGAGAAATATAAGCACTTCACTGAAAATCAGTAGACAATGTTAATGCATTAATTACAACTGTCAGTTGAGATGCATACCGTGTGGTGAATAGATGCTCAGGTGGATGGGGATATTTGAAATTGCTTTAGTTTTTCCAGTTATACGGTCAGTTTCATCGGCAATTTCTTTACGTACGGCAGCTGCATAAGCATAAAACAAATGTTTATCACCACCATAACCACAAAAGCAAACTGTTCAAAAGCCATAACAGTTATTTAAATCAATGCGGATAATAATGCCATCAAAGGCAGGGAGATGAACAGAAAACGTAAAATGTAAATTGAATGGTTGTATAGCCAACCAAAATGAACCCACAAATATACAATAACAACAAGAAAGATGTTACCCTGGTGCCTCAAGGGCTCAGCCCACAGGTTACCTCATCAGCCACAGCCAGAAGTAAGAGTTATTAATCCCAAAAGGTTTACCACATCAGCCAGAAGTAAAAGTTATTCTCAGGATGGTAAAGTCGTATACATACAAGTTACAACCCTCCCCCTCTAACCCCGTCAAAGATGAGGCTCTTAAGACACTAAGGTAACGATTTTGATGACAAATTTTCTTCCAGGTAATATGGTATTATAAATCACATTCCTAACTTGCTCCTATATGTTAACTTAAAATACTCATGAACAGTTCAATTCAGAATATTTATTGCCAAAAAAATTCTATTGACCAATTTGCTCAGATTAAACATGCCATTCAAACTAATTGCTGGTGTAATCAGAAATTGTAGTCTAATTCTATGCTTATGGTTCATCAATGTGCTACATAGATTTCTATGGCTATTTGTATCAGAAATGAATATATAATTTGTAATATGGATGGTTTGGCTGTTTACTATCATCAGTGGCAATGAAGCTTGGTCAAGACTATGGAGCACGTAAGAACCATGTCCATACCATGGTAGTATGTCTGCTGTTATGAGAGAAAAGAAAATGATCTTAATTACTCCTCAGTGCTCACAATAGTAGAGAACAAAAACGGCGATTACTCGGTCAATAAAGGGTAGAATAAGCCTTGAAGGATTTTCTGCGAATTGCTTTTGGCAACTGATTTTCAAGCCTTGGAAACAATCAATACCTAAAATTAATGGATGGGAGCTACATGGTACGCGGTTTGCCGTTTGCATATTGCAGTTGGAAATTGGTTAATGAACTTGAGTCACATGACAAAATACAGTCTCAGCCTAAGACGTCTCCTACCATATTCATCCACTCACCAATGAGGAAACATACAAAACACACCAAAAAATTCATAAAAGAATGGGATGAACCTCGGGAGGGATGCCAATTTAACACCCTTGGCAATGAAATTAGGGGTTTGCATACTGGTATCTCATACCAAATGTTAAGAGTCTTAAAATACACAATTTCAAATAGTTATGTAAACCGTAGTAATTTAAGAACTCTTGTACCGTAAAGCTACAAGCAACAGATGACATCGCAGGCAAGGCATGGCAAAGCAAAGCTATTTACAAAAATATTCCCAACGAATCTTCCTTTATAAAAAGCCAGCGTTACGGAGGCATGTTACGAGTAAAAGCGTTGAGTTAGGGTCAAGGATGGTGTCTAATCAAACTAACCTAATAAAAGGAATCTCTGCTAACAAATTTAAAAAAAAAAAAAAAAAAAAAAAAAAAAATTGACATCCAACTGACTGGGTAACACAGAAAACAGAATCTGGGACGGGACAAGTATCATTATGAGATCCAATCAACACCTCTAAGCCAGTCACTGAGAATAAAACTCTTCTCTGGAAGGACTATCTAAAACTCATTTAGTATTCCGTTACAATAGCATATAGTAATAGAAACAGCTCATCAAAAACTAGACAGGACACAATTCTTGATTATACTAACAGCCAAATCTGTAAAAGGAGTAAAAGAGAACAGTTGAGTGAACAACAACTACCATCTAAGAGACAATTCACAAGGTTGCAAAGAAGTAACGTACCGAAATCGCCAAACCTTTTCTTTGGAGCATGGAGAAACTCTGCATATTCACTTCCACTTTCAGTCTTGTGAAGCTGAAGGACCAATGGTCGCCGCGTTACAATACCTTAACATGATAAGAAAACGAACTTTAACCTAGATTATCTGTAATACTTGGTAGAACTGATCATTTTACAATTCACAGACCATAACATCAATGAAAAGCCTTACCAGATCCACGAGGAAGAAAATCTCTCCCAACAATACTTTCCAACACAGATGATTTCCCAGAACTCTGAATGTCATTCAACACACCAAACCATCAAAAACGTCAGATATTCAATCACTAAAATAAACCAAATCCTTTTTTCAATACATACTTTCCTATTTCCTACTTTGACATGATGACCAAATCATGGCCGCAAACACAGAAATGCGACCATTTTGTTAAGGTTTTGAAGATCACCGTGAACACATTTTACCGCAATTTGAGGCAAGACTGGCCCCATTTAGCGAGATTTAATACTATGTTGAGTTGTTGACATCTATAAACCGACTATTTCAAAATTAATCTTCATCAACACTAAATATCCCCACATTGCGATTCTAACCACAAACACAGAGCTTAAACTCCAATCACCTTTCAACCTAAACGGGTAAACACCTTCTCAGGTTTCCTTCCACAACAAGCAATTACATTAACTACCCATCTAGGAATATCCAATTTTGTAAAATACCCACTTCATATTTTCCAATCATTTACAAACAATTTAAGCTCTTAGACTACATTACCAAAACAAAATCCAATTATGGAAAATACCCAGTTCATATTTCCTAATCAAGATCAATACCAAATTCACAATTTCCAATCATTAACAAACATATCAAAGCTATTGCACTACATTACCAACAACATCATCGCCTTACTCCCAAAATGTTTTGGGGTCTACCGACAAAAATCATCATTTCAAACCCTCCACGGCTACCCATTTCTACATTACCAATCTCACAAAATCCAATCATGTTTATCCTCCAAATCTAGATCACTAACCTATTCACAATATCCAATCATTAACAAACATATCAAAGCTCAACACTACATTACCAACATCAAAGCCTCAATCCCAAAATGATATGGTGTCGGCCGACATAAATCATCATTTGAAACCGTCTCTACATTACCCATTCCACAAAATCCAATATTGTTTAATATCTAACTCTTATTTCCAAATCTAGATCACTACCCAATTCACAAAACCCAATCATTAACAAACATATCAAAGCTCAACACTACATTACCAACAACATCAAAGCCTCAATCACAAAATGATATGGTGTCGTCCGACATGAATCATCATTTAAAACCGTCTCTACATTACCCATCTCACAAAATCCAATCTTGTTTAATACCCAATTCATATTTTCCAATATAGATCAATACTCAAATCACAAATTCCATCATTAAACAACCATATCAAAGCCATTGCACTACATTACCAGCAACATCAAAGCCTCAATCCCAAAACAATTTGGGGTCGACCGACATGAATCATCATCTAAAACCGTGTTCGATACCCAACTCATATTTTCCAATCTAGATCAATACCCAATTCACAATTTCCAAACTTTCACAAACATTTCAAATCTATTAAACATTTCAACTACATTACCCAACAAAACAAAACAAAAAACAATAAATTAAATTTTAAAAAACAATAAAAAAAAGATGAAGAATTTAACCTGACCACCAACAACAGCAACAGTAGGAAGAGCTTCCCAAAGAGAAAGACCTTCACCACCATGATCTCCAAGAACAGTACAAGCCCTTTGTATTTTGTTTACTAATCCAATCAAACTCTCCATTGTTGCCATTTTTAAAGCTTTTTTTCAACGCAATAATATGATATTGGTAAATGTAATCAAATAGATCTGAATTAAAGAAAAGAAAACGATGTTTTCAGATTTAAAGATTGTAATAAAAGGTTGAAGATCCGTGTATGAGAAGATGAAAGAAATGAAGAAGAAATTGCAAAAAATGAGACTAGTTCGTAGTTCGTACGCTCTTTCTTTTGAAATCTTTCGATTTTTTTTTTTTAAAAAAAATATATTGGTGCGTACTGCGTAGCCGACTAACCGGATGGGAATTGGGTATAAACCCGATAAAACTGATCCGCTTCGAAAGACACGGTCCGTATCCAACTCGATACTCAAACTAAGGACCAACCTGAAACCTGAATTGACCCAAACGAATTTGCTTGAAGCTAATGTAGCCGATTAACCGGACGAGATTTGGGTATATACTCGGTGTATGTGTATCATGTATCATGTTTTTTCCTTCCCTGCAAATGAAAATATTGGAATGGGTAATATTTTTTAGCGTTTTTTTTTTTTTATTCTGAAAAGAATCCACTTTTTGAGAATCGCTACCAAGGTAAAAAAGTTTAAAATCGCTACATAATAATCATTGGTTCGGTTAAAAGTTAGTACCAATTAACACCGAAGCCCAATTTTTGACTTGAAAAAACAAAACTACCCCTTCTTCAACCTTTTCTCCACTCTTACCCATTCATAAAACTCAATTTAACCCTCATACTCTATCAAATTCATTTTCATCAATTAACTTTTCAAATTCATCATTCATACTCTATCAAATTAACCTACTAATTTGGAAAATTTAACCTGACAAAATTCACCTGCATCATATAACTTTATTTACCTGAAAAAGCCCTTTGTCGGCATTTCGTACTCATTGTAAGGTTTGTTATTCATCCTTATTTACTCTTTGTTCTTAATTTACCTTTAATTTAGTAGTACAAATTCAAAATGTTCATTGATTTTCTGAGTTAATTGTTTATTAGATTGCTTGATTGAATTCCTTATTAGATTTCATAAACCTTAATTTTCGAATTTTTAATTTATGCAGAAATTGTTCTCTTGTGTTCAACATCCACACTTTTCAGCCTTGTCATTGCCCCAGAATAAGGAGCCCTCAACATTTCTCCAAGATTCAAATAAAAAAAAACCCAGATTTTAGGAAAAATTGTGATTTACCACCTATTATGTTTTATTTTTTACAAATTACCACCTATTTAGTTTAACTTTACAAATAACCACCTACTTTTTGTGTTTATCCCACCATTTTCACCTATTTTACATCGTATGGATGTGTTTGTGTAATTTTTGACTCGATTTCAGTTTAACGACTTTCGGATATTTATAATGACCAAATTACCCTTACTTATTTCACCCATCTATCTTATATCCTTTCTAAACAAAAACCCCAACCTCCAAGCCCAACAAAGTAGTCATCTTCAATTGAGTACCTAGGGTTCTTCCTAAATTTCTGGGCAATTTCAAAGTTTGCTTCTAAATTTCTGGGCAATTTCAAGGACATTATCAAAATCACTCCACTTTTTATTCCATTTTTTTGTTTTGTCACAAGACTATTTTCTAAGAAAACATCTAAGCCTCTTCAATTTAGTAAACAATTTAATGGTAGGAGAGCCCTTAGCTAACGACACCAGTGAGATTTGACCCCTCATATTCCAAGCACCAGGCTTGTATATATAATGATTGGATAACTAAGCAAGCTTGACAATTTAATGGTGCTGGATATTTGCAAACCGTAGATGAATTTTTGCAATTATACGTTGAAAAGAATCTACAAGGCCTTGATCTTAGCTATAATTCCTATCAGGGCTCATTCCGACCGCAATCGACCAACTGGGTTTACTTCAAAAGCTTGATTTCATAGAGAAGCTAAATTCATTAAATTTTGCTGCGTTGAGCAATAATTAAGCTAAAGAGCAACTTTCCTGATGGTTTGACCAAACTGGTTAACCTGCACTGCAGTACTTCATCATGGAAAATACCCCAATGATGATGATATTACATTCACAATTTGGTAAATTACAAGAATTTGGCTTGCAATTTCCTGCTACTCAGGCGCCCTCGTTTTGCCAACTTGTGAAAACTTAATCACATTATCATTGCAAAACAACAGATTAACTGGTGAAATTCCTGCAGGATTAAGCTCCTTAATCACATTTAACATCTTAATGTTGCAGAAATTTCTTGGGAGGGTTTTATACCTTTTAATACAAGTTTTATGAGAAGATTGGTAAATGTCGAGCTTAGGAAGTAAGCAAACCTTGGAATTGGTCAGAAATTTTGGAAGAACCTAGGTACTCAATTGAAGATGACTATTTGCTGGGTTTAGGGGTTGGGGGCTTTGTTATTAAGATAGATTGGTGAAATGAGTAAGGGTAATTTGGTCATTATAAATATCCGAAAGTCGTTAAACTGAAATCGAGTCAAAAATTACACAAACACGTCAATACAATGTAAAATAGGTGAAAATGGTGGGATAAACACAAAAAGTAGGTGGTTATTTGTAAAGTTAAACTAAATAGGTGGTAATTTGTAAAAAATAAAACATAATAGGTGGTAAATTACAATTTTTCCCAGATTTTATACAAAAGAGAGGGAGAGAATGAATGAATAGATTCAATTGAACAAGGATTAATGTAGTAGAAGAAGAGAGGGTAATTGAATTGAATGTTAATGTTACCTGATAGAATAGAGGAGGAATGAATGAATAGATCCAATTGATGAAATAAGAAAAGGGGGAAAACAATTGAGGGATTGAAGAGGCATTAATGGAGTAGAAGGTATTGTATTAAGGAAGAGGGAAATGATATAAGGAATAGGGGAAGGGTATAATAGGAATGAGAAATATAAATTAAACTAAACATTTGAAATGAATGGCTGAAATTGATTCATTTAACCTCGTTTAATGAATTGGTACTGAATTTTTAACGAAGCAAGAATTATGGTAGCATTTTTTAAACTTTTTTTACTTTGGTAGCAGTTATCAAAAAGTGGTTTACTTGTGGTAACAATTATCAAAAAAACCCTATTTTTTATGAATATAACATAAAGTAATTAGCAAAATTGAAAGGCGCTTTTTTATAAATTACGGTGCAGTGTAAAGTTCAGGTCTTGACAGAAATTTGATGTAATGCTGACAAGAGCTTAGACAACACCGTCACAATGCAATAAAGATTACAAATTTGTATAAAATAGAAATTGATCTCATAAAATCATGAAATGTTGTGGTAATTATTTTTAATGAGTAAACTAACTCTGATTAAATTTTGAAGATATTTAGAAGACTTTAAGTATTTTTAATAAATTACCAAAGTTAACCTGATGGAAGACATTTGACAGATTATGAGCAATTTTAGTTTTGTGTTGAACAAACAAACAAAGGGATGTAATTATCAACTCAAATCTCATAGAATACTCACAGGGAAGCAAGTTAACAATTTGGACAACTTAGATTAAGAATTATCATAGTCTAAGCATAGATAATTCCTAAACTAAATCAAATAGCAGGATTGTCTATATTTCACTAACAGGTAATCAACACCAAAAGCCTAGAACAGAATGTTATCACGCATGGCTCTTAACTCCAGACTAAGCACAAGTTAAAAAGGTTTAAATTTGAGAGAAATTTCGGGTTTTCCATTCATAAAAGTCTGCCTCAATGCAGGTGAGGTAGAGGTCCTTATATAGGCCTCTCCTTAATGTTTCAGTACAAATAAACCCTGAAAATCTCATCTAAGGGACATGATTAGTTCTTAGGATACAAACAAAGGTCTTAAAATATATTACAAACGGTCATAAAATAACTTAAAGGCAAACTAAAATGAAAACAAAAAAAATTGCAGTGATAATGACATGCTGCTGTCTTGGCTGTTGTTCCTCTTTGGCTGAGAGCGTTGATTTGGTTTAGGCCTTGACCTTGGCTCTAGGTTATATCCGAAATATGGTAAGACAAGCAAAAAGGACCGTGCAAACAGCTCCCTCCGTGTTTAGCCAGAAATGACAATTTACTTTATGCATTCTCTTATTTTTCTACAAGTTGATTTCGCTTGAATTTCTATGATTTGCAATGTGAATTTGCCCTGGCTCCTTAGGACTTTTTTGGGCTCAGTTAGATAAGGTTTCAGTTGGCCAGACAAGGTTTTAGTTGGCCATGGTGGGAGCTGGTGGTTAAGTAGGTACTGGTACTTGTGGCCTTCTAAAACAGGCTTGGCAATGGTTGCTATCAGAGCATTGTTGTTGAGGTCGTGGCTTAGGCTGTGGCTTGGATGGCTTAGGCTGTGGCCTGACTCCTGATTAGAACTGGCCTGGTCCTTGGCTCCTGCTGCATACAGTGGACACTTATGTTATAATTTTTTCAGATAAGTAGTGATTGTACATTTATACCTTAACAAAATTAGCAAGTGTTGTGATAACCGTCTAACACTAAGTTATTGAGAAATGTGCCATGTAATACACCAAAAACTAAGAAAAAATAAAATAAAAGGTAATGTAAGTTAATAACTACTCGTCATGTGGGAGGACTCATATTTTGCGTTTTTAGAAAAACGTCTCACATGAGAGAGTGAAACAAAATTGAAACGATACTAAAGTTGATACCAATTACACACCTAATAATAATGGTTGATTATTATTGTATAACTAATATCGAAATTAACTCGATAATGGAAATAACCTTTTATGGTCATTAAATTTTGGATAAACAACTAATAAAAGTGGTTTTATTATAACCAGGACATATTGTTTAAGAACATATTTCTAAATAGGGAGTAGTCATCATTATGTACTTGGGAAAAAAGTCCTTGGTAAGAAGAAATAAAGCTAAAATCAACCATATTTGGTTGCACATTTTTTCAATGGTCGTATGAATTACATGATTTTAGGAAGATTAATTTTTTAGCCAACACAAATTCTTATTTAAGACGGTAATATCCGTCTTAAGTTTAAGATGGGTTAAGTATGATACCACTGGTATATCTAAGACAAATAAATTGCATTTTTCTATGCATTCTTATGTATACAAGTGATATGTTTGATCCGTCGTAAACATAAGACGGATAATGTCGTCTTAAGGGAGACTTACTGGCTAGCTAATGATGTTGCATGAACTATCAATGGTTAGTGTAAAAGAATACCTATTAATGCTGCGAAATTACGTAGCAAGGGTGTAGAGAAGGCGGCTAACCATTTTATGTTGTCGGAGGGTCTAACTCATATCTTAGTACTAAGATTAAAGTTGATGCTAGATTATATAATTCTTATGATGCGGCTATAGGTTGGGTTGCTTTTGGTAGGGAAGGCGTTATTATGATTGAAGGGGGTATTAAGACGAGGGCGGAGTCAGCTTTGTAAGCGTAGGCATTGGGTATCCGAAGAGCCCTACTGTGGGCGCGTGACAATGGACAATTTCATCTCGAGGTTGCATTGGACTGCCTTCAACTAGTTAATCAAATTGCGGGCTTGAACTTGGACATCACCTTATCAAAGGGATCCTTGAAGACATTCTTATGTTTTTCATCGATTATGTTTTAGTTATGTTCCTAGGGGTTTAAATAAGATTGCTCATGGCCTCGCACAAAGGGTCATGAAAATGTAGGACACCTTTTTTTACCGCTGCCAAAAAAAAAGTAGTAGACCTATTAAATGGTTTATGTTCGGAATATACGGTTGATTAAATGTGGGTTAAACCAACACCAATCAAATCGAGTCATAAATTATACTTTAGACAAGCTAGTTATTTTTTGAGTGTAAGGGAGCTACACGGACAATATATTGCTTACGAGATTTGAACTCGGGTCATGAATATCAACCCTCGTAACTTTGTTCGTTTTGACGAAGTTCAAATAAGTAAATCACCAAAAAGTTTCTATTTGTAGTCTATTATTGTAGTTAAGACGGAATTCTATTGAACATCATGTTGCATATTCAAGTTCCTATATTGGTTTTATGCTTCATCTCATTTTGAAAAAATCCCGGTACTGCCTATTTGCACAACTCAGACACGATACGCCACTGTATTTGCAAACAAGGAGCACTTAAGGCGCATCTAGGTGTACTTTTGCGCACTTAAAACCAATGCGCGCCTAGGTGCAGTTGTGCCGTGTGTGCATCTGAGCGCTGTTTTTAGGCGAAGTCACAGCTGCTCATTGATACGCAGAAGCACCCAGTAGTGCAGTAAAAGATCCAACCAGACGGAAGTCAACGAGTAAACATAATGTCAGTCACATAATCCAGTTCATCCTCGCCCTCGTCTTCATCCTTCTCAACCTAGTCGGAGATAACTCTCAAGAGTCATCAAGATCTTGTCTTTCTTCATTTCCTGTAACAAGAATGGTGAAGAATGCCGGAGTTAAGTCTGCCTATCAGAAACCCTTTACCAGGAAGCTAGTTTTGCTTCTCAGATCACTTCACAATCGATACTCTAGCTATGGCAGTAAAAAAATCAACAGTAGTAAAAAGAATCTTACCTTCTTGCACTTGAAACCCAAATATCCACGAGCGAGTATTGAGTAATGACTCAGCTGCGTCAAGATGGAACGACACTTTCCATTTTGTGATGACCCTACTGCCCATGTAGATTCTGATGCAACCGTCATGATCAAAAGAGCAAGAGATTGAGAGGGAGGTGACTGGCACTGGCAAGTATGAAAGCGACGAGATAAAACACGGTCCAGTAAACGGGTCTATGTCCCTAAAAAGCGGGTCATTGAATAACTGTCTCATCTTTTCTGGTTAAGCCTTTGACTCTCCTGAATTACTAGCTATATTTTCTGAAATGTGATACAGGTGAACATCATGAAAACACCTGCATAAATTGCATTCTCACCACATTCCCGAACCTATCGGCTATCGCCACCCAAATTAATCGGCAAAAGCAAATATCTCGTTCATTCAAGGCATCAAATTTCAATTTTGGCCACCCGCTCATAGACGTTAGGGCAAAATCTCGGTTCTTGCAGATAAAAATGCAGCCTCTACCACTCCAATGTACAATTACTAATTTTTGTTTTCCGTCTTGAGCAAAATAAATGGACGAGACAAAAAGTGGAATGCCTAGAGATGGCACGCTCGTGTCTCATCTACCTATATGGGACAGTATTTGACACGTTTTGACTTAAGACGGTCAATGGTGACCAACTGTATCAAATAAATGGACGAGACAAAAAGTAGAATGCCTAGAGATGGCACGCTCGTGTCTCATCTACCTATATGGGACAGTATTTGACACGTTTTGACTTAAGACGGTCAATGGTGACCAACTGTATCAAATAAATGGACGAGACAAAAAGTAGAATGCCTAGAGATGGCACGCTCGTGTCTCATCTACCTATATGGGACAGTATTTGACACGTTTTGACTTAAGACGGTCAATGGAGACCAACTGTATCAACAAGAGGGTTCAAGTTCAACCAAACCAACAAACAATGCCCATACAGCCATACTCTGACATGTAGCAGAAAACAATGACTGAAACACATCATAGTAAACAAAACAGGAGGAACAGACTTTCACATGTTATTTCTCAGAAAAAAGGATGCAATTATTAGCATGAATTACAATGTTGAGGACTATGTTTTACAGACTAACCTTGACCTAAGGGAAGTTCTAATTTCTCTAATCAACAATTTTGTTTTATCGTCGTAAATGACGAAATTATTAGAACTCCCAAACAAAAATCTCCTTCAATTAGGATACTTTTCAAAGGAATTGTCACCTGTATTTTAGAATCTCCAATATGCCTTTCATCAACACTAGTGACCTTCATTACAACTCTTTTCCCGGTGCGAAAAACTGATCTTTTCCTTTATGTACACACCACATTTCTCATCATTTAGCCGTCGTTATTGCAATGTTCTTGTAAGCTTGCATTTGGAAATGAAGGTGGTAGTAGTGTAATTCAAACTACACAATTTCAACAACTCGGCTGACCGTTGTTTCAAAGTGGGATTGCACCCGCTTTGGATTACTAGCAATAGTTTGGCCGCCAACCCGGCCTCAACTGCAATAGGAGCACATTCTTCAGGGGATAGTTTACAAACAGACCATAAAATCGACAATGCCAATTGTGTACAACTCTCCGAAACCCTCATCAACAACTTCACCAAATTAGGAATGGTACGAGGGCAATCCCGTAATGCCAATCTCCCTTCTTGGACACTGCCCAAGTAATCAAGAATCCCGAGTGCTAATTCCAAGCACTCGGGATTCAAACCAGGCAATATATCCACTAATTGAGGTATCCCACCAATGGTGATGATTGAACCACGCAAACTTTCATGGGAACTAATCGTTTTCAATAAAGAAAGACCGGGTTGAACCCCATTCGAGTTGCGCTTATCCTTAACTAACCTCAACAACCCAACTAAAAGACTCAAGCTTGAAATCAATTCAGGCTTAAAATCCTGAATTGACATTAACAGTTGAATCAATCTAGTACAATTCACCTTAGTCTCCATAGAACCCTCATTCAACATATCAACTATCAATGAAATCTTAGCAGGTTGGGTCAAATTCGACTTAGCCTCGAAATCAAGATTCAAATTAACCAAAATCCCAACAACCTCAGACCCAACAACATGAGAAGTAAAAGGGCCAAGCAAAGAAGTAATCAAAGCAATACCAGCATTATCAATCATAGTTTTCTTATTAGCAGAAAAATGATTAACAACAACTAATCTAAGTTCTTTCAACAAAGAAACCCTAGCTTGACCCTTAACCTTCTTCAAACCATCTAAAATCTCGAAAACCCGGCCTTGAACATCCTCACTTCTTTTTCTCAATACCAAATACTTTTGACAAAACCAACTAAAGATCAATTGTTGTAAAGTTTTATTAGGAGTAATAGAATCATCCCAAAGTTCTTGCATTGTAGTAGGACAACTTAAATGACCTAAAGATAACCATTTGATAATATTACACCTTTCATATGTTTGACCAGTACAAAGTGTAACTGGATCTTGCATTGCTTCTAATGAAATTGGACATATAAATACACTTGGTACATCTACTCCATCTAATTCTTCTATCATCTTCTTTAGATCCAATTTCTCCATTGTTTTTGATACTGAAACACCACCTACATTACTTCCTAATCCTCCTAATATCCCATCTTTTACTGCTGTTTCTAGATCTATTACTTGCCCTTCTTTCCCTATTTCTCCCATTCTTGAATCATACATCTCTTTTTCCTCTAATTTCACAAATACCCTTTTAAACTAACCCAAATAATCAACAAATATTTGCATAAAATTACAAAAAATAATGAAAATGCACAAAATACATCTATATATCTATCTATCTATGTACTAAAAATGTGGTGAAAAAAAAGGTGAAGATATAATTTATTTATTTAATTTTAATTAAAGGGTAACTTTAATTTTTGACTTTAATAATAACACACTAATTTTTGAAAGACAATAACAAGCAATAAAACAGCAATCAACTAAAAAAAAGCAGACAACTTTTCTACTTTATTAGTTATGGCTAAGCAAAAAAGGGGAGTGATTATTCATTATCATGAAGAATAATGAAGAAATAATGAAAAAATAATGAAAAAAATGGATTAAAAACAAGAAAAAGATTGAATCTTTGATGGTAAAAAGAGGTGATTTTTGGGGAGAATGTGAATTAGATAAAACCCAGATGGAAAAATGATTGAAATTAGTGATTTGAAATGTGGGAAGGTTTGATTAGATTGAGGATTTTGATTGAAGAAGAGAGAGAAGATGAAGAAGGAGTGGAATTAATGGAGGAGGGAAGAAGAGGGCAGTGGTGTGTGTAGTAGTAGTAGTAGTAGTGTGTGAGTGTGTACTGCTGTTTTCTCACTCTTCAATTGTTTACAATTTTTACTGCACTTACTTCGAGGTAAATCTAGTTGAATTTGAATTTCAGATTGCAATAGGTCTTGGTATAGATGGGTGGGGCGAACAGACGGGTAAAGACCTCTAATAAAATGGGTAGGGGGGACAAGGTGGGGCACCCCCATGTGCTTTCCACTTTATAGCAAATGGGTATTTTATGAGGAGAAATGGTATCCGTCTATACGTATAGACGGATAGTGTCCGTCTATAATGAGAATTTGTGTTCAGATTGAGGGTTTACGCTGCATATATCCGTTTTAAGATTAAAACGGACTGAGTGATACGGAATATATTTGAATAAAAATATTTAAAAGATAGAACGGGTAGGAATTAGCGATATATATTTGACCTGTTTTATGGGTAAGAATTAGAGATATATGGGTAGGAATTAGCGATATATATTTGATCTGGATTCAAAGAGAATGAATAGAAATTAGCCAATAAATTTATCTTCTGATTTATATTTGACCGGTTTTTCAAAGATAGTAAGTAGAATGGATAGGAATTGATTTGTGAATTGTTTGAAATTATGCGGAAAAAAAAAATCGTTCCTTGGTTTGGATTAAAACTAAATTATCGAACTGGGATGTGTTTAGATCCGTGATTTCGGAACTAGGTTAGGAGTAAGAAGTATTATGGTCATGACAAAGCGTAAAAAGAAGATACGAGATTGAATAAGTAATGTTTCCTTTTATAAAACCCGATGTGTGAAGTTGGCTTATTTACCCCCTTACAGCCTTACCAACTACACAAATTCTTAGTTAAGTTTGTACTGAGTTAAGACCATATTCACAGTCAATTTAAATAAGCAACAATAAAATGATACAATACTTTTAATACTGTAGATTTTTCACTTAAGAAGGTTTTAAGCAAGATCTAACGTTATCAACTAATAAACCAACAACCGTTATTTTTAATGTATATACTGAATAAACCCTCAAATATACGTGATAAATTACGTTGTTGCATTAGACTAAACAGCATTTTATCTTAATTTGTAAAAAGCTTAATTAATTAAGGAGACACAAATTACAATGATGAGTCAATGGTCAAAAGGTAATGGATGATGCGACAAGGCAGCTACTGCCCCACGTGTTCACGGCTTTTTTTAATAATATTTAAATAATAATTTAAATGAAAAATACAGCTTTATGAAGAAGGACTGCTTTCTAAATGTCTCCTGGTCAAACTCCCTTTAAAGCCTTTAACGTGATTATTATCGCCTCTTCCAATACCACACGCACAACTATATTAGTACGGTGACCATATACTCAAATTATTATTACAATCAATCCTAAGTTAAATCGATCTAATCGGTCTGGTTTAAAACGAAGATATCCGTTTTATCTTAAAAACGGATTCATATATTTTCATATGGCTGTTAGACTTGTGATATACTCCCTCCGAATTATTACCCAAAAAAATAATAATTACGGAGTACTTTTTAATTTATTATTTCAAATATAAAATATATATATAAATATTAATAAGTATAAAATATTGGATCGGGTGTCGACCTAAATTAACGAGTTATTTTGGGTTTAGGTCGAACGAGTCGCGGGTTGAGATTTTCCGGATCATGACCCCAAAAAAAGGATTTGGTTTTCAATTATGCTACGTGTTATTAAAGAGGGTTACTAACTTTAAAGTCTTGTTCTTTTCGGTTGAAAGGAGTTGAACATAACTGAACCCAATAGCTGAATTAAGAATTATTATTTCAAATATAAAATATAAAGAATAATGGAGGGAGTACTTTTTAATTATTATTTCAAATATAAAATATAAATATAAATATTAGTAAGTATAAAAAAATTCGGATCGGGTGTCGACTTAAATTATCGAGTCATTTCGAGTTCAGGACGAACGAGTCGCGGGTTGAGATTTTCCGGATCATGACCCCAAAAAAAGGATCTGGTTTTCTGGTCGGGGAGGAATTTGATAAGCCTAATCTCATTCAATTATGTTACGTGTTGTTAAAGAGGGTTACTAACTTTAAGGTCCTGTTCTTTTCGGCTGAAATGAGCATAACTGAACTTAATAACTCAATTAAACCGAATTGAATAGAGCCGAACTGAACTGAAATTAGCTGAAATTAAAAGAGAATGAACAGTGTCTTAAGAATTAATTTGTAAAGAGATAAATTGAACTGAACTAAACTGAATAAAGTTGAATTGAATTAAAATAAGTCGAAGTTAAGCCCGAAAGAACACGCTCTAGTATGCTTGTGGAAGGGTAAGTCGTCGAGGTGACCAGGAGAAATAGCCCAACTCCAAGCCAAGGCTTCCCTAGGCCCATGCAAATGGACACGTTATTTTGATTTTGCATAGCCCAATAACCTTCTTTTCTCAGTTTTAGGAGCAAAGGATCTCTGAAAAAATTGGATGTGAATTGTACCAAATTTTTAGGCAAAAAATAAATAACAAATCTCGAGCTTCTGAGTTGTGACTCCTCTTTCGCTTGGTCTCCTGTTTACAGCTTATGAGAGGTAATAAACTTGTAAATCGGGTAAAATTGGCCCGACATGACCGACATCCGAACTCAAGCCCCGAATCCACCCAATGTAACCCAACCGGAATGTTTATTGTTGCAAACTAATTATATCCACAAATAACTTGATAATAGCTGACCCGAACCCGAAATAACCCGGCCTGAAGTCTACAGACCCGAATGACCTGACCCGAACCCAACACATTTGACCCGTTTGTCAGGTCTACAAGCTTGTAACGAAAAGTGTCGATACAAATGAGAATTTGTGAAAAATAAATAACATGCAACACAATTCCACAAAACGTTCTTTAATGTAGGGTTTTCAATTTCACTAACACAAATTCTTGTTTGTGACGGCACATATCCGTCACTCTTGAGTGACGGATACCATTTTACCTCACAAAGTACCCACTTTTTCTCTCTCTGCAATACTATTCATGTGGTCCCCTTTCTCCACTAACCCATTTTGTTACCATTTTAACTCACAAAATATCCGCCACAAATGATAACCCGTCACAAGGGAGACTAATTGTTTCACTAATTACTTTTTTTTTTTAAATGATTGTCAAAAAAAAAAAAAAAATCTAAAATGGAGAGCAAGTGATTCAAAATAGACAAAAATAAAAGGTATTTGGCGTGAGTGCGGCAAACATTCTTTAATGTAGAGTTTTCAATTTTGCTGCATCATGCAAAAATGCAAAATCTCTTAAAATTTTTATAGTCAGGCCAGTATTCCCCCGCTCGATCTTTAAGGTTTTGAATTTTTTTTCCGTTTATCTTGTAACGTTACTTATTCATTTCACTGAAATTTTTTGTTATTCTAAACGTAAATCCTGTCACTGTCACTGTGTAAACGTATATGTAGATCTATGTAAACGATATTTAGACACCATATTCTTTATTTCTTAATAAATAATCACCATTTTTTTTGGTGTAGACCAGATGGTCTACTCATGATTCGAGTCTGGTATAATTACTAGGGCAGTAAAGTTGTTCTTCATGAACTCGAACACAGCACTTCTGATTAAATTGGAACAACCTCTTACTTGTTGATCTAAGTGCTTGTAGTTGATAATAATCATCATTATTACAAAAATTTGCACAAACATTCAAGTTTAAAAGTTGAATAGTGATAATTATTGCCCTCATGTTAGTGTTGGAAAGGCTTATTTTGACAGAATTCAGTTCAAAAAGTTGAGAAACAAGTTTTATAACAACAATAATATAATATTCAATTTGCAAATTGTATGGACCCATCATTATTAAAGCATGGTGCTATCTTTATAATTGTATGTATGCTTCACTAGTAGACAAGAGCTCCTTTGAAGGGACCATTTTCATTTTATTAAATGTCATCTACTCTTTTGAATGATGAAATCATGAAACAAATGCAATAACCTTACAATAATATGAGATATAATCATAGCAAAATTGCATAGAATTCACCAACTATTGATTAAAGAGGACATATATCCAAAACATTAGGTGCAACACCCTCATATATTAGCTCAACTTTTTTGACTATGGGAATGGATCAATGGAGCAAACTCCACAAATTATTTATTTTCTTTTTGAGTATACGGGGTGAAGAGATTATACACTTTGATGGTGGCTGGACATCCCGGTTTACACACACAAAAATAACATATTAGGATTATTAGCTCAACTGGCCTAGTGTGTAGTGTGTAGCCTTATCCTTGTGTTATAGGTAGATATTTGGATTATCATACTTTTTGAGAATAATTTAATAAGTGCAAATATTTAAATGTATGATTTTGGTTTATTTCATGATATGTAATCCTCTTGAATTATAAAAACAAAATAATTAGCTCCATTTTCACACCAATAACCTATAACTTACTATTTGACTCATATCTCTAAAGATTATTCACAAAGTATTATTTCAACGCAAATACCTGATTGGACAATCTTAAACAACAAAACGAGTTAAACAGATGGATGAAAAAAAAAAAAAAAAAAAAACAGAATATCTAAAAAATGGCAAACTCGCCTTTCATCTATTTATATGAACAATATTTAACCTGCTTTACACCTTAAACGTATACTCCATAACCGTCTTGAGTGAGAACAACTGTTATTTCAAATAAAAAGGTTATTCACAAAGTATTATTTCAACACAAATACCTGATTGGACAGACACATTCATCTTAAACAATAAAACGGGTCAAATAGATAGATGAAACCAAAAAACAGAATATCTAAAAAATGGCAAACTCGTCTCTCGTCTATTTATATGAACAATATTTAACCTGCTTTACACCTTAAACGTATACTCCATAACCGTCTTGAGTGAGAGCAACTGTTATTTCAAATAAAAAGGTTAATTTATATAGGGAAGACTACAAAACATTACATCAATCTTGTTAAATTAGCCTTCAAGTGAAGTCCATTGTCCATATAGAACCTACATAATAAACTCAAGGTCACCTTTCCAACCCCACAACCTTCTCTTTGTTTTCTCTTTGTGTCATGTCAAAACTGACAGATATCCTTTGCTAATCCCAATTAATGCACTACCATTCTTCATTTCATACAAACCTCATCTTTATTATTCTTCTCTTGCAATAATCCCAAAAAATTGCACAACTTTCATTTCATATTAGTTGCGAAAAAGTTAGGGTTACACTCAGTGTATATAACCAGCATCTGTTATAGGTACTTATATTGTGTATATTATGGCTATAAACCCTATGGATTCGGATTCTTCATCTCCAAGGCGGCTTTTCGAGATTTTAGAAGAAAAACAAGAGCCATTTGTGCTTGAAATATACTTACTTGAAAGAGGGTGTAAAAACTTGAAGGAGCCAACAAAGAGTGTAAGGAAAAATTCAGGGCAATTTTCGAGCATTGCGAAAAATTTGCTTAGTAAGATTGTTTTGGTGAAAGGAGTTGTTAAACCAAAGCATAGTTTGAAGAAGAAGAAGGAGAAAAGTTGGTCTGAGAGTGATGATACAGATGGAGAAAGCATTTCATCTTCGACAAACAGCAGAATTACCCGCGAGGTAAGAAAAAAAATGTTTATATTACTGTTCGGAATTAATTGGACTAAACTTTATGCAGAAGTGATAGAATTGTTGTTTTGCTGAATTCAATTCCCGGGTTGACAAAATGTTTAAAATGAAAACAATGGGGACCAAAGTTATTTCAATATGAATCGACTCTCTTAAACTAATTTGACGGCCTTGATGATTTACACTCAAATTATCGACAGTAATTGGACTAAACTTTATGCGGAAGCTATAAGTTGTTTTGCTAACTTCAATTCCCAGGTTCGCAAAATGGCAAAAAAGAAAAAAAAAAAAAAAAACCAAAGTTATTACATAGAATTGTTATATTTGTATTTCAATATGAATCAACTCTCTCAAATTTATTTGACGGCCCTGATAATTACACACAGATTATGTTAGTTTTATCGTGACTATGAGAATTATCGCGTATTTTTCACCCTATAGAGTCTCTCTTTGATCGAAAACATAGAAATATTAACTTATTTATGTAAATTATAACAGTTAGTTTTGTGATTTACAGTTAATTGCTGATAGAGTGATTAGTTCATGGAGATTTACAGAAGAAAACAAGCAGTGTAGCCCGAATTCGGTCCTTGATGAAATTGATCTTCTTCAGGGTATCCCTGTTTTTAATGGTAAGTTTAACATGCTAATAATTCAAGATACTAGCTTTACTTGATACTCACTCTATTCCCGAAATACCCTTTTTTTCAATTTAAGTATAAAATTTACGACACAGTTAAAAAAAATTACCGATAATCTTTTAAGCAGATGGGTTAGTGCTAAAGTAACTCGAAGATTTCACATCCAACCGTAATTTTGAAATCATCGAGTGATAGTACTTGTTACTCATGACCTGGTTTCAAAACTCTATTCCCGAAATACCCTTTTTTTCAATAAGTATAAAATTTACGACACAGTATTAAAAATTTACCGATAATTATAACTAGATGACTTAACGGTAAAATAACTCAAGATTTAACATCAAGCCAAAATTTTGGAATCATCGAGTGATAATACTCGCTATTCATGACCTGGTTTCAAAACCTGTCGATATTAAAAACATGCACAAATTGTTCTTCCTCTAATTCTCTTGCATTCTGTGATGAAACAGTAAAACAAAATGAAGAAGAATTACCAAGAACATCAAAAATCAATTTTCCGAAAAGAATGTCAGAAGATTCGATACTCTCGGCCTCATCATGGGAAATGCTAGAACAAGCAAGGAAAGAAAATTCCAACAAGTTTGGAAGCAAATCATACACAAAATACATGAATTCAAAGAAAGCCCTGCAACAAACTAGGCAATTGTTATTTGATTGTGTTAGAGAAGTCGTTGAAACCGAAAACAATGGGAAAAAACAGAGAAGTATCAGTCGAGAAAACGGTTTAATGGGTCCTGAGGAAATTGGTAAAATTATGTGTAATAACTTGAAAATATGGGGACAGTTTCCGGGTAAGAAAAGAAGCGCAATCAGATTAGTGACGAGGGATTTGTTAAGCTCCGGGAAAGAAGAATGGGGACGATTTGATGAAGTGAAGCGCGAATTAGTTAAGGAGATTGGAGATGGTATATATGAAGAAATTATAGATGAGATTGTTAGAGATATGGTTGATCAGAGTTTTTGTACATAGTATATTACTAACCAACTGTTTGTTTATAAGAGTTGATTTTGTTCCTCCCTGTAACCACTCACACCGTGATGCAATGTTCTTTAAGTCAATCATTGGTGAGCATATTCGGGTTGGTTCCAAACTCGTCAAACTTTTTTTTTGAGTCGGGTTCGGGTCATTCGAGTTATGAAACACGGATCAAAAAATTTTGTGTGGTTATTATAAAGCTAATTAGAGATAGAGTTGATTTTGTTCCTCCCTGTAAACAATAAACTTTATCAAATTCAGCGGCGTCGGGTCATATAGAGTTGAGTCAATTCGGGTTTAGGTCAAGTTTGGGTCCTCAACTCAAGTGTCGGGTCGGGTCAACCTTGACAAACATTCGGTGGATCATATCGGGCTGGTCAATTTGGGTTCAGGTCAAGTTCAAACCCTCAATTCGAGTGTCGGGTTGGGTCGGGTCGGGTCTATTTGACCCGCTACATAGTAGTATATATACTTCATTTGAGAAGTGTTACGACGTGCTATACGGAACAAACATGAGTTGCAAAGGCTTATAACCGCTTTTGCATCGCTTCTTAGGTACGAGTAACGAAACGCAAGTGGGCTTTGAACCAGCCCCCAAAGTCGTAATGACCTAATGTATATATATCACCCGGTGGCACCCAAGCACAGAGATTTATTATTTGATATACTCCGTATATCTTATACAGAGATAAAATAATTGCTCTTAATTATTTGATACGAGTACTCGGTTCGATGTGGCCTCAACAAAATCTGGTAAGATAGCGGAATAACATGGTTGCGTGGGCATAAGGTCACTACCAAAGCAAGGAAAGGCACAATCAGCCTAACAGGATAAAATAATTCTGATGATGTTGATGTCAATTAACACAACCACCAACTAATACATGAAAGATTTGACATCTTTTCTTGGCCAAACATCGCAAATTCTTATTTAAGACGGGTATATTTGTCTTGTACTTAAAACGGGTCAATTACTATGAATAAAATAAAAGTAAAATTCATAGGGAAAAAAGCGACAGATTTGTCGAATATGCACAAGTAAAATGATACTTGACCCGTTTTAATATTAAGACGGATATACCCGTTTTAATATCCGTCTTAAGGGAGACTAATTTGGCCAAACAATCATTTCCTTTTCCTTTTTTCAATCAACCATTCAAGGTAATGGTCCACTCTGCAATACATAACACCATTAAACATAGCACATCAAATTGCAATCACACCAACCTGAGTTATTTTCATGGGTCAGAACAATCAAACCTCATGTTTAAACATCCAAAAACCAACCCGTTTCCCGTTTGAACGGGTAACAAGCCATTTCGGCTCTCTGTTCTGGTTATATATTGTCAGGTTGTTTGAGTCATGTCAAACGATTCTCTAGTAGTCGAATGGTCATAGATCGGGTCAATTCAGCTCACGAGGACACAAAGAACAAGTACGACATAAAAGTATCAACTCAGGGGATGCACAAAAAGAACAAATACTCATAAAAACTCTCAAATTCTCGACATGCTAAACATGGCGGGAGCTTAATTTCTTGAAAGTGTTCTTAAGAAAGCAATACTTGTGAAAAATGCGGGAAAAGGATCTTTAAACTCGAAATGGGATTTAAGAATTTGCATGCCTCCTCCCTATCATGAGTAGCACAAATTCTCATTTGGAATTAGAATCCATCGACATTCCAAAACGGGTCAAATAAAACCCATTGGAAGATAAAGACAAGCCTTTTGTGATTCCAAACACTCTTACTTTTGTCTTAAACTCGAAAAGGGATTCAAGAATTTTGATGCCTCCTCCCTATCATAAGTAGTACTCCGTAGTTAGTAATCCACTACCAACTGATTTCATCAACTATCAACATTTACCATAATAGGTCAAAAGTATGCGGGGTCAGATATACGAAACATTACTCATGTTGAAACACGGAGATGAATAACCCAAACTAAACGGTGCTGTGAACTATCACTAAGATAAATAAATTAAAAAGGTGCTGAAAATTGCATCATAATCCAAAACTAAGGAATTTTGCCTTTGTCGCCACCATTTCCATAGAAATAAAAAGATTTCAGGAAAGTTGATCATTGACCTACTAATAATAATCATATGTTTTGGGCGACAAGACAAGATAACAATCAAATCAAAAGACTGATTCTAGTTTTCGAGCTTGCATTTTTCCGGCCAGATGTGCTAACTAGCATCTACCATCCTAGTAAACATTCTATATCAAAAAAATATGTGAGTTTAAACAAATGCTTACATTACATTCATCCGTATCATCAGTAGCAACATGAGCAGGACAGCAGTCTCCTCAACCATTCAGATATATTCAAACAGCTTCGACAGCCCCAGGCCCCCAGCTACATGGGCCTCCACTTTTATTGTTTAACTGCCATTCCAAAGATGAGTAAATGTTACACCAGAAAAAAAAAAAAAAAAAGCTATTGATAAACCTTCATAATAAGATTAAATAATTCAGCCAGGGCAATGAGACCATACCATCCTCACCAAGCTCGCCATCTTCGAGGTCATCCTGGACACTAGTTTTTCGGGAACTATCACGATGATCTCTCCTGTGCTTTTTATGCCTACTCTCGCCATTTGAATCAGGTGAATGTTCATGCTGATAAGGGAAAAAGAATACAACAAATCATCACAGGCAGTTGAAATAGACTAGATATATATAGTTTATTTACATGAAACTGAAACCAACACCAGTACACAGAGATAGGCAGGTAAAAAAGATAACAAAGCTGAAAAATGATAGCAGAGAAAAAATCATATGATCCATGGCTTTCAAAAGATGTCCCAGCCTTAGATGATCAATATACCCATACCTTTCGAGATTTCTTCCGATCGCTACCATGTCGACGAGATTTCTTGTGCTCCTCTTTATCATCTCTATCAGAATAAATGTCGTCTGCAGTATCATGGTGCCGTTTCCGAGTACGCTTCTCTCTGTCGTCATCCTTGTCGGAGTTCACATCATCAGAACCATCATAGTGACGCTTCTTATGCTTCTTGTCTCTATCCTTGTCCTTCTCTTTTTTATTGTCATCCTTAAATTCATGGTCATCACTTGCTTCCACCATTTCATCATCTGATTCATCTTTCTTAGACCGTTCCTTTCGCTTTTCTCTCTCGCGGTCTTTATCTTTTTCCTTCCTCTCCTTTTCTCTCTCTTTCCTCTTCTCCTTCTCCTCTCTCTCTTTCTCCTTCTTGGCCTGAATAAGTACAACACCATGAAAAAAAAACTACATTAAACAGATATCCTGTAACTAGCAGTATATTGAGGTAAGTACATGTAAAATGATGTCAAATTAAGACATACCCCATAAAATGGTAAAAGTTTCAGTGTTTTCCCTACATGAGTTACAAAGCATTTATATAGTGGCAAACATTAACAGCAGAAAGTTGAAAGCACATAGCAGCATTCTTTCCCCATTTTTGGATGGGTGATTGACATGTACTAACTACTAATAAACCTTGCTACCATACAATCATGAGTGATCTCAAGAGCTAGAAACAATTTTCGTAATTAACTAACCTATCGAGTTTCGAGAAAAGGACAGCTATAGTTTAAAAACGTAAACCAAACTCCTGGTTAATGTGTTACCCAACATCTGACATCAAAGGACCAAATCTCTTGATGAATTTAGAGTCTTGAGCAATTACGAATTAATTAGAATCTAATAAACCTAACTAAAAGAATTAAGAAACCATGATCAAGATATACGACCAGAAATACTCTTGCTTATTATGGAATAATCCAAATTTAATGAAAGTTTACCTTTTCCTCCTCACGCTTCATTTCCTTTTCTTTTGCCTTCTCTTGCAGGCCAGTAATATAGTCCTCAAAGGTCTCCCTTGCTAAACTTTCTTCCCCAATTTCTCTGGAGATGTAAAAAAATTCAGTTTACAGTTCACAAAATCATATTAGTCTTGAATTTCTAGCATAAGCATTAAGCAATCAAAAGTGCACCTGTATTCTTCACTATCTTCAAAAAGTTCTCGACAATCATCCCAAGTAGAAGCAGCATTTATTTCCTTCAAACCAGATCAGAAAATAAGAGAAAAGAAAAAACAGGCAGGGGTCCGGCAATAACCACACAAATACTTCGTCCCTATTTTAACCCCAAATCTCTAAACAAATGTTTCGTCACTTTTAACCCAAAAGAACAAAGGTCGTCTATACCTAACCCCTCTACCTCGCCGCAGATAGTGAAAACCAATCCACAGCTTTTAATGGATCAGTAAGTAAAGAAAGTTGTATATGTTGTTGGTGTTGTCAACGTTCCTGTAAAGCAATCTTATAAGGTCATATGGATCAGTAAGTACCTTAAGAGAGTGCAGAAGATCAATGAAGTCTTCAACAAGACGTTGTCTCTTTCTAGCTTCTTTCTCTTCCTTCTCCTTGGCTCTTTCAAGCTGCTCATCAAAAATCAGCTGCAAACAACCAAGTTACAATAGACAAAGCAAGACCAAAGTCAAAGAGACAATCAGCTAGACATCTAAAGCACAAAAGCCGATGAATCATCAACATGAAACAGGCGTACTAGATTATGAGGATAGTAAATACAGTAGCGTGTGCAACAATGACGCAAATGTTGGAATCTGAGAAAGGACTATAACATTATTGTGAACACAAAAAAGTGTCATCTGTAGGGATAGCAGGCCGGAGAAATCATGATGAAATTTCTCTGGTTTGATGTCAGAAAATACATGACCATGTGTATCTTCACTATTTTATTCTTTCGCGATTCAGTGTAACTAGATTTTTTATTTAGCCTGGAAAAAAGTATCTTCTATATCCTGTTGTTTAAGAAGGCCAAAAAATATATAGCCAAAAAATTAACAGATCTCAGCTTGAGGTCTCATATCTCAATCTGCTATTTGAATGGTTCTACAAGATGACATCCAACTTGTTCATGCTCAATGGGACCACGAAACGGTCATGTTATAGGTTGTTTGTTTCCAAATTCCAAATCAACAGACATATACCTTAAAATTGACATCTGATATTGGCTGGGACTCAATTTCAGACATAATGGAAGCCTTGAACTCCTCAAAGGTCCACGTTGATGACATAGTAACCTGCAACAATTGAAAAACATGTCTCAACCTGATGACACTAGAGCTATAGGCTTTGTTTGGATAAAAAAAATGGAAGGAAAGGAGGGGAGGGATAAGGGATAAGGGAAGGAAGGGGGTGAGGAAATCAAGGGAGGAGTTTTCACTCCAAATAGTTCCTTTGTTGGAAGGAAGTAATTTGCCATGGAGTGGGAAATGGAAGAATCCATTTTCCCCTCTTTTAAATCCCTCCATTTCCAATTTGCTAACCAAACAAAGGGAATTCTCTCCCACCAAATCCCTCCTTCCCTTTCTCTCCAAATTTCCCACCTCCTCAAATATCCTTACTTCTGACAAAATAAATGAGGGTCTGATGTACAAAATCATACATGTGTGCTATCTAGCACATTCACAGGAGCACTGTTCCCAACTTCCCATATATAGAGAAAAATGAAAATGCATCAAGAAACTCCTATTTCACAATATTGGAAACGCACATAATTTAGTGAGTCATTTTGCTTTACACCGTGACATTGCAAGTTGCAAGGCCAAAGAAAAGTTGGTCTTTGCCTGCCTCGAAAAATAGAAAATCTCTGCGGACAGACATACGAGTAGAAAATTTACCTTGCATACTTTCATTGCTTCTTTTACCCGGCGTTTATCATCATGGTACTGCAGAGAAAGAAAAACTCATGAAGAATTTGGGCTGAAGAGACAACTAAAGCTTGTACATCGAACACTTCAATCAACTATAGCTATACTTAGGAGGTAAAACAACCAGCACAGCAACCCAATACACAAGACCAAAAACACACAAGTGGAGAAAGCATTTACAGAATGCTTCACTGCAAAAGCCATCATGGAGAAAGAAAAGGCACAAGATCTAGGAAAAAGACTGGAGTAGATAAATGCAGAAAGGGAGATTTGAGCAGACGGGATAATACAGAGAACCATGACATATTTAGTAAACAAGTAGCCCTAAGGGCTCAACAAAATGGTAGAAGTGTAGAACTGAACATAACTCTGTATGTATGAAACAGAACACCACGGCGAATAAAAAAAATCAAAACATCGAAAATGTTTCTTATTTATCTCAGGAAATTTAATAACTGGGGTTTGGTCTTCTATGGCTTACTGCTCAATCTCCCACTTAAAGTGCATGACCCAACAAATGTAAATCAACAAGAGCAAATGTTTCAAGTACTTGCGCACTGAAGGGAGAAAACAAAGGATATATAGGACATAATCAAAGTGTAACAGATCTAATACCTGGTTCTGTAATTCATCAACCAGATCCTCGAACAAATCTTTAGGAGTTGACCCAGATGTGTTATGCGCTACAGCCAAATAGGCCTCAGATTCTTTAACCTGAAACACATTAAAATATATAACACGGTACTATCTCAACATTCCATTCTCCCATTTCTAACAAGAACAGGAATTACCTTAGCACTGTATTCACGCCAATTTGTTTTTGCAGTGATAGCACCTATCAATATATCATCTTCCAACATCTTACGAAATTCATCTCGGTTTTTTCTCTCAGCTCTCCTCAATTGCTCCTACACAGGTGTAATTATTTGATTGCAAGCAAACACAATTCAGACATGTTTTACTGGCTACAAGGATTAGAAAATACAATTAAGTACTTCACGGAGAAAACTATAACCAAAAAAATTGTATGATATATGAGTAACGCAAGCAAAAATAAAATAAAACTTTATAAACAAAATACAAATACATTTAAAAAAAGGCAAACCTTCTGAAGTTTCTTCTGCTCCTCTTCTTCCTTCTCCAAAAAACGCATATAATCCTACCAAAAATAGAAAGACGCATATAATCCTACCAAATTAAAAACTTAAATACAAGTTCTGGACACAGAAATGCACAAATAAGATATGCCAAAAACCTGAAATATTTCCAAGCGGTCAATCTTATCCAGGCGTGAGCATCTCTCATCATCCTCCAAGCGATCCTGAACTTTCCGCCACAAGCAGTTCACCTGATCAAGACCAAATGATCGCATAGCTTGAGATATGAGACAAGAAAAAAATCACGCAGATAAAACAGGGATATTAAGATAATTCACCTCAATGAAGTCACAAGTTTCTAAAAACTTCCAGTACTCTTCTCTATTATGCCTATACTCTTCTTCAGCCTTCTGCTTTTCCTGAAAGAAGTTAACAACAAAATCCACAAAGTTGAGCAAAGGGAAGATAAGAGAAATACTTAGATGATCATTGTTTTTGGACAAAAAACTAAAAGCAAAGTAGGTGATAACCAGGAGAAGATATTGATGGTGCTTCTATCAAATTGGTCAATAATTCACTAGATCCTAAAGCTAAAACTAAAACAAACAAAAAATCACTAAAAAAGATGACATGTTAATATTAGCCTTATACTAACAGATTCTGACTGCCCTGACATTAGCTAAACTTATCTTAATCATAGAAAAACATCAGAGAATAAAGACTGCCACTAGATATATACATCAAAAAATTGTTGGCAACACATATATTTTGAAATTCCTAAAGGACTAACTGAAGGGTGATAAATAACTATTAGAAAATTCTCTTCACCATACATTGAACCCAGAGGAGAAAATCTCATCATACGTTCATAGCCATAAATGCACAAAGCAAATGCATTATGCAAGACTGTTGCTAGTAGGCATAAATCATGTAAAATTTCAAATCAAGAAACATAAATAACGACTAGCAAGCTATAGAAATGGTCTTGCTAACAGTTTAACTGGTTTGGCAATTAAGATTAGTTAGAAGCAGAAGTGGGAGCGGCCTCACTACAGCAACAACAAGCCATCAGCAGTTTAACTTAACATTTACCTTTAGCTTATTGATTATTGAAATCATGGAACTCATGCTGGTAATCTAGTCGGACATAAAATGACAAACACTGAGCAAAAGAACTCTTAACTAAATTGTCTAGTGACTCCCAGTATGACTAATTTCCTACATTGAAAAAGCTATCATACTTCATGGAAGAGAATCATGCCTCATCATGAGGAAAAAGACCACTTGGATTAATGTTTACTAGAGTGCCCACATTTCCATATCCCTAATGATATACTCCTAGACCACACGTCTCCAGTTAGTATGCGTTGACTCGTTGAGTTTACAAAGCTAACATCAGTGACGCACGGTAGAGTTTGATTGGGTTTGGAAAAACAGGTGTGAGCTTATAGAATGCTACCTACTTGGTTCACACTTCGAACGAGTAAAGAACTAGTGAGCCGCAATCATTTTCTCAAAAAAATTATTCACAAGTTTAGTTATTTTAGTATGAAGTAATAGGGTACAATTTTAAGAATAAAATATAAAATTTTTGCCAATGCAACACTGAGCACTAATACCAAGAGTTCAAAAGGAAGAAACAAATTTTCAGTTGAGACAAAAAAAACAATTCCCCATTTAATCTCATCCTTTGATAAGAGTTAATTCACCTAGGAAACTAAAATTCACAACGGATGGACACCTGGACCATAAGGCCTCGAGCCTTGAATATTACACAAAATCTTCTTCAAATATCATATAGCATGGTATATTGTCTTGAATTGAATGACGCTTCCTTTAGTGTATGCTACATTTTTGAAATAGTGGAGTTGTATACCTTGCACTAAAACCAGTTTCATTACGAGTGGGTGGCTATAAGATAGTTGGTCAAAACACAAGCTACTAACATATTCCTATCAAAAATGGGAACAGAGTGCAAACTAAAGATTGTATACTACCAAATTCAAAAAATGGAACTTAAAAGGGAAACCTAAAAAGTCTAATTCGCCACTTGCCTTTTTCTCTAGTTCAACTAAGTAATTCTCAAAAAGCTCTTGGCGATCTTTGGGCTTTTCAACAGCTTCGAACCGTTCATCGTCTTCAAAGATAGTAATAGCTTTACTGCATACAGAATGGGAAAAAAAAAAAAACTCTAATCAGAAGAACTGAGTACACAATAGTAATCTAAGAATTGTATTGATCAGAACTGTTGCAACTTGACAAACGCAAGGGAAAGTTTAGACATTGTAGAGTACATACCTCCATTTCATGGATGATGTAAGTTCCGTAGACTCCTATGGGACAAAACAAAAAGGAGAAAAAATTAAGTCTCAAATCATTACCTCAACCCCCGCAACCAAACAAAAAGGAGAGAAAGGACATAAAAGAGTAGCAACATACTTCCAACATTTTCGTAAACTCTTCCTTAGCTTTCTTCTGCCTCATGCGCCGC
This sequence comes from Silene latifolia, assembly GCF_048544455.1. Taxonomy (NCBI): domain Eukaryota; kingdom Viridiplantae; phylum Streptophyta; class Magnoliopsida; order Caryophyllales; family Caryophyllaceae; genus Silene; species Silene latifolia. Next base: position 1,956,631 of record NC_133535.1, on the reverse strand, counting down.
TCCTCTGCCTCATATTTCTTACGTTGCCCCAAATACTATTAAGAATTTGCAACATACCATACTGTCAGAACGGAATATGGATACAGCTTGTGAAGCTCAAAAGTCAACAAATTAGCAGAAAGGTAATACAAAGATGGACAAAGAAACCTAATCAATGCTCACAGAAAGTACATCAATGCAAACAACGAGAAATTACCTCATTGAATGCTTGCTTTCGCTCGCCCAATGTTTTTAGAGCACCATATCTCTTATCGTTTACTATTGCCTTCATTGCCTGATGACAAAATTCACAGCATTAAACACGCCCATAATTACGAAGCGCACAGATTTTTTTCAAAAACAAAAACATAAACATGAGACTACCTGATCCCAGGTCCAGTCAGACTGAACATTTGCAGACTCAAGAAGTGACTTGAATGCAACTTTTGCTTCCTAAGAGGACATGAAGATGATTAGTCAACATGCATTAGTAAACTTTAATCATGTAAAAGGCATATAGCCTGCATAAGGGTAAAAAAAGCTATTCTGCACCATATACCAAGTCATGATTGTCTAATACCTGCTTTGTAGCAAAAACCAAAGGTTCGTCATCTGCTTGGTTTTCGTTCGCCTCAACTTTCTCATCAACCGTTTCGTTCTTCTTTACCTTGTATCCACAGCATATCCAACTCAAGTATGAGAAAACACCCAAGGCCTTTCTTTTACATTAATTAATATTAAGTGGCAGTACTAATTCATAATGACAAGCTTAACTCTTACATGTTGCAACAAAAATTTACACTAACAGGGCCAAGAGAATGCGTTAAGCCTATCCATACCTTATCATCGAGGGCAGAAGGTCCATCAGTAGAAGTCATGATTTCTTGAGTTTGTGATACTTCTGAGGCATTCCTGTAAAACAAACCACAGCACATAAGAGCTGGCATTTAAAAAGCATGAGATAACAAATCGATTACCGGAGCCCAGCTATCAAGTTTTTAAAGGTCCGCATTAATGGCGTAACAGCTGAGATCAGGCTGATGCGATTGATTTTAAGATAAAATCTCCAAACCGAAATTTAGTACCGTGTGGAAGAGCACCAACCAGTATACAAGCTACCAGAAAAAAAAAAAAAAAAAAAAAAAAAAAGAAAAAAAAAAGAAGGAAAAAAACATACGCTGCGGGACTGGCACTCATGACAGCAGGAGCAATGCCAATTCCAGAAATAGAAGTAGACATGGCAGGAACAGTTACTGAAGTAGAATTCAATGCAGCCAAAGGCAGGCCAGACGCAACTGCAGCAAAGGGTTCCGGAGTAGCAACATTAAGCATAGGAGACACACTAGCAACAGGTGCAGAGCTTGGTGGGGTCGATGTTATTCCAGGCAAAGATGAACCATTGGAGCTGACTGAAATCGCATGTGTGTCCTCAGCGGCCGAACCTCCAGCAACAGTAGTTTGAGACTTTGTACCTGTATCTGGCTGTACTCCCTGGCCAGCTGTCATTTCTGCTTGCTCACGAGCCAACTGCAGAGCACATTAGTCCTAATTAGTCATGAATACCTTTTTGAATAGACAAAAGGGAATGTTTTGTATGAGAGCAGTAAAACCTTCAATTCTTCAGGTATTGTCCATTTTGATTCCTTAGTAAGCTTGTTGTAATAATACCTAGCAAGCAAAACATGACTAAGTAAGCAGCAATCTATGATGCGGTCACAATGCACCAGAATATTCATCCATATGAACTTGTGAAGTATAAAAAGGTCCCAAAATGGAATGTTGAACATACTTCTTCCCCTCTGGGGTTGTAAACTCCTTCCACACTGTCGATGCATCAGCTCTCTGGAACAAATGAAATTTATTAACTCCAAAGCTAAAAAGAATGTGGGGGGAATAGTCCACATTCGTCATTGTAACGGAAAAATCAGTTCAGAAGGATCCTCACAAAAGAACAGGGATTTAATTTATAACAAGACTTGGAAAGTATAAGTAAAAGAAATAAAGTTGAGTGTGTAAGCTGAAACGAGACAGGAACAAATAAACCTACCTGCCTTGACTTCTTAATCTTGACGATAGTAGACAACAGCTAAAATTACAGTATAAACTATAAATCACATAAACACTAATGAAGCTTTGGAAGTCAGAAGACAAACAGAGAGGGTAAATAATTAACTGTAAGCAAAGTAATGTTTCCGAACCATAACCTCTCCAGAGTTTCTGAAAAAGGACCAGTAACAAAAATATGATTGTAAACGTGGCTAGATAGTCAGATATTCAAGGTTCACAAAAGTACAAAACCAACACAATGAGAAACAGCTTTTTACAGCCTTTCCTTCTGAAGAAGCAGAACAAAAAAGCTGATGTCTGACTGTTTGGACGAGGCACAAGCAAAGAAACACAATCATAACAAAAGTTATCAAAAACAATCTCATGGGTATCAAAAACAAGGAGAAGCTTTTTCGGATAACCCATAATGAAAATTACATCATAGAAAGCATGAAGACTCTGCTACTTCCCGATACAAGCAAAGAAAGTTTAGTGAGATATTTTGCATTATTCCACGGTAGTTCAAGGCCGAAGAATAATGAGTATTTAGCCCCATTGGAAGTGGATATTTTTCGGCGTAAATCTAAGAATATTAGGATGTAAATAGAGTTAATCCGTTCATTGCAAAAATACACCCATATGAAAATTTCATAGTATTAGTGGCTACAGCAATTTCCACAAAATTTTCAGATAGTTCAATATGATTACCACCAGTCATGTAAAAAAGCACCAGCTCTGCAAAAGGCCCCCACCCAAAGAGAGCTCCAGAGAGGAGGATCAATCATGTAGAATTACACCCACTATAGACAAGGTTATTATATGATCAGGATAATGATTACCAAATCATAAAGAGAAAAGCCTAAACGTTAGAGCAGTGTGTCACTTAAGACATTTTCAGAAGTATCACCTCATGTAGGCATCTTACTTCAGATTGGAAGTCAAAATATTTAAGACGATGCAAAAGGTTTAACTAAGACAAGGCAGTTAAATCAAAAGATGAGCTCTAGGCAATTATTAACCAGAATGCACCACCAACAATTTCCATTTCTGAAAAGGACTGCATTCTGAGAGCATAAGTAAATTATGTCTCTATCCAAACTATTTGACAAAGCAAGCCTATGTGGAAGGGGAAGACAAAACACTTGAAGTCACCATGTGTGTGTAACGCGCACCTAAGACGAGTAATGCAGAACCAACAAGGCAGTACATGAGGTCACACCCGTCACAGAGAGCACTAATATGCAATTTCCATATTTTTTTTAGTTCTTTTATTCTACATTTCTACACTTGCCTAAGCCCTTTAACCCTAACTTTTGCATCTTGACACGCTAGCACTCTTTGAAAAGCAAAATAAACTGTATTGTTGCACAAAATGTTTAGTTTGACATACACAAGTTTGTTTGCAAAAACAGCCCGCCGCATGTACAGTCATGAGGCGATTGTGCCTTGTGGCAACAGGGCACCGTCATCTTGGCATGCCTTGCACTTTTTTAAACAAAGGTCCACACTTGACCATACTTTTTATGCATGATTATGATGTACCAATGAGTCAACGATATGCAATTATGGACAACTAATTAAGATGGATATAAGGTAGAATAATTGCCAACTTAGATATGAAGCAAGTTCATCAAAATTAAAGTCCAGTGCTTGGTGAAAATGTCAATTTTAAACTGATAAAAAAAAACATTTGTCAGATTTTAACATATCCAACAGGTTGACTCCAAAAAAAAACATATCCAACAGGCAAAAACAAACAATATTCCACATGACAATTAGCACTAAATTAAAAAGGGTTCCCTATCTAAGAAAATAAATGTAGATAGCAAATCATTGCCTGCCTTGCGAAAGTGAACCTGCCTTCAAGGTGAGCATCTAGAGTAGTCTCCTCATTTGCCATGACATCTACAAACCAATGGAAACATGCAAACAAAAGGATAATCGGAATAAAACAATTATGTACAACGCAGGTATTCCTACAAATTTTGTTCTAGCTGTTATAGTTAGCAACAAGCATAAATAGAGCTATTCTAGGTATTTGCGCAGCAATACATAAAACGCATGATTCAACACCTCGGATAGGGCCAATAAACAAAAAGCGAACAGAGAAATAGGCTTCACCTCCTTTGGGGTCATCAGCTCCATTGGCTTCTCCCAGCTTGATTGCTTGGTTTTCTTGTTGTAATAATATCTGACCACCGGGCACGAGAATGGAATATAAGAACAAAATTGGCATTCCAAAGAAACAATTATGACAGTTAACTTATACAAGTGGCAGTAGCATCTTGCCACGGGAAAATTGCCATCATACAGAGAAAATGGCAGATAGTTCAACAAAAGATGGACATCAAATATTAGAAAACAGATACCCACCTTCTCCCATCAGCAGTAGAATGTTCTTGCCAATCAGTTGCTGACTGCTGACCTGAATCAGGAGGTATAATAGCCTGAAATTTAATCAAGGAGAAACAAAATGTTATGAAATCAGACTAACAATAATAATGATCATAGAGCATTACTCCAAACAAGAACTTGGTAAACTTTATTCTCTAGCATTCTCAAACTATGCCTTGAAATTCACAGACACTGCCATTCTTATTAAACGATCCATTACCCACAAACCTATTCACTTGTAAAGTAATTTTTTTTTTACAGGATAGGAAGAAAGGGCCCTTTGACCTTAATACAGGATTATGAATGTATAAGCCATAAGACAATCACAAACAATGTTACCCTGACATTTCACTTGGACACATCATTTCTGGCTAAAAAGATTTATTTTGTCACAAAATAGTTGCGCTCAACGCTATTAGATGTGCCCAATTGAAACCGAAACAAAGAAACACAGATCTCAAGCAAGTAGTTATTATTAGAATTCTAATTATCAGATATGTCAATTCAAAATAACATATTTCACTCGATTGAAGATAACTTTACTTGAGGATGGTAACAATGAACATCCTTACGCAAAGCTTAGTGATTACTGATTAAACAGTTATACAAACAGATTATATGGAATTTAAATCTGAGTTACAAAGGTTTTAAACGTTCCAGTGAATATATTTTCAGGCGGTATCAGCCGCATGCAAGGTGCTACCACTGAGATAAAATGAGACAGATGATGACAACCATTCCAAATCATGTCTCAGACTTAGATTTAATACAACGCTTACTGCTTCAGCCACAATTCACATTAAAAAACAAAATCCAGCAATGATATTAACTGAACAAGTGGGGAAAAAACAAATAGTTGACAGCACTGAGTTCGCCTTCATGGACAGCCTTGCATTAGGTACTCCGTAAGAATTTGAACCAACCCACCCACCTCGCCCAAAACCCCCAAAGGAATACTGAGATAGAAACAAAACTAAATTTCCAGCTGAAACGTTGTTCCTCATTCCCTCTCTAGCCTTTCATAGTAGAAGTTTTGTATCAAGAATTCAACTCATTTTACAATTTACTCACACCCGATTGACTGAAAAAAGGAATACATTTCTCATAAAAATAGCTTTTTAAAATCTCATTTTGTTTCATTGAGGGGAAGAGATCTCACAGGGATAGTGGTAGAAGGAACAGAAGACTGATCTGCTGTTGGTGGAACTGGGGCAAATTGTGCAGAATTTTGACTTCCAGATGATGGCCACGGTTGGCTAGAAACGGGTGCGGCAGGATTAGCCATATGGGATACCGCTTGATACTGAACAACAGAGTTTAGTTAATTCAAACCAATTTTATAAGCCTAACCTGTTGAATAATTCAAAAATGATACTGTTGAATAAAAGAAATCTTACTGTATATCCCGAAGAAAACGGAACACCCATGCCATTTCCACCAGATGGGTGATTGCTAAAAGCGGGTGGGGCCGGTGCCACAGTCCTATTCGGCTGGCCATATTGCATAGGCATAGTTTGTTGTTGCATACCATGCCTAGGAGGTAACTGCTGCATGGGTTGGGAATACTGCATAGGCTGATTAGGGTGCATGGGTTGATTAGGTCCACCTTGAGGAAAATGCTGAGAAGACGCATGTAAATATGGCTGCCCTTGATGCCCAGGAGCTGCAGGTCGAAACTGCAGGAATGTATCTATATAAGCAAAATGAAAGCCATTTCATTATAACGACGTCTAAATACACGAGTAACTTACCTGTGATACAGGAGGGCCATAACCTTGTGGAGTGCCCATGGGACCAACTGCAGCTGGTCAACTCTGCGTTTTTCAAGAATAAAATGGCAATTGAAAGTAAATAACTTGTTAACAACTACAACAACAACATCAGAGCCTTAATCCCAAAATAACTTGTTAACAACTACTTAATCAATTAGAGGTCAATACTAAATTTCGGTGAATGAGCTATTGTAGATCAAAAACAAAACTGCTTAAACGCAGTTATTCAACTAAAGAAAACCCTTTCTTAAACACACAAAGACAACTCTTCTGAAAATCAGAAGTGTCCTAGAATTAAATACAGAAAAATCAAATACGGAGAAATAACTTGAAAATTAATCACCAAACAACCCTAATTTTCCGCTACATGCCTAACCACCTAAATCGCAAAACAGCATTCCAAAACTACCACATACTAGTAATAACTAGTAATTCCTATTCTAGCAACTAATACTTATCATCAAAACCCGAAATATCCAAACCTAATTAATCAATTAAACTCCCTTTTGTAAATTTAATCTACTTTATATTTGGAGTATTTACTTTTCTTTTGACTAAAATGCAATCAAAATCTGTTGAGGAAATAAGAACAATACCTACATGTGACTAAGGAGATAACCTAACCCGTCCCAACCCGAGTATAAATCCTCAGAAAAGACTTATTCTAAACCCAACCTGAATGAGTTTGAGATAACCGAGAAACCGCGATTACCTAAACAATAAATAAAACACAAATTATAGAATAAGACCGTCTTACAATAAATCCTCAGAAAAGACCTATTCTAAACCCGACCTGAATGACTCGTTTGCCAGGTCTACCTTAAGGTGAGAAGCCGGATACCGCGATTACCTAAACAATAAATACACCCGACACAAATTATAGAATAAGACCGTCTTACAATAAATCCTTAGAAAAGACCTATTCTAAACCCGACCTGAATGACTCGTTTGCCAGGTCTACCTTAAGGCGAGAAGCCGGATACCGCGATTACCAAACAATAAATATACCCGACATAAATTATAGAATAAGACCGTCTTACAATGTGAGACAAGTAACATAAACCCTAGATAAAATAAAATGGGGTTAATTGAAAACCTCACATAACAACAACAACAACAATTACATAAAGGCAAAATTGAACCGTTAACTTCAATTCGATTCTTCGACGTTAATTCATATATAATCATAATTCTAACAAATTTAATTAATCAATGAGTATAAAACCCTAAATCAATCAAAACAAATAAAATCGAAAAATAAAGAGAGAAGAAGGGAATACGTACATGGAATTGATTGAATATGCAATTCGAAATTGGGGTTAGGGTTTCAATGAAGAAGTAGAAATTCAGCAAGAAATATTGTGATTATTATTATTGATGATTAGGACATTAATGGCGAACCTCTATTCAATTAAAAGAGGGATAAACAAAGGAACAAATTGAAAGAGGAGAGAAATAGTGAAAAGTGCGAAGATTTCTGATGTATTTTTAGGCTTCACTTGATTAATGAGTAGTAGTTCTGTATTTCGGGTCGGATTTGCGGGTCGGATTGATATTTAGCCCAATTTGCTGGATACAAGGATGTAAAAACGAGTCGAGCCGAGCTCGAGCTGGTCCTATGATCGAGCTTGGGATATTGTAAAAGTCGAGTCCGAGCCCGAACCAAGCTATTGGAATCAAGGCTCGGGATCGGCTTATATGATATTTTACGAGCCCGAACTCAGCTCGAGCTTTGTTCGAGTACCATTTTTTCGAGGATTATTTTACTTCTAACATAATTTTAAATTAATTTCTTCATCTTAAGCTATTATTTTTTTTTCCGTTTATTAGTTAAAATAACATTTATCATGTTATTTTTTTTTCTAAACTAATATTATAATTAATTTATCATAAAACTAACATAAGTTAAGTAAACATTATTGATAAAAATTTATTAATTTTTAAAAAAAAAAAAAAAAACGAATTTCCGAGCCACCTTAGTGTGTTTAGGCTCGGCTCGATTTTGGCTTAGTTTGAGATCGAGCTCAGTTTGACCGATCTCAACCGAGCTTTAACCGAGCCGATTCCAAGAACTTGTTGAGCGGGCTCAGCTCATTTACAACACTTATTATTAAGGTTCCACTTATTACATGTGATGCACCCATTATTATGAGTTCCCACTTATTGTATATGCCGATGTGAGAGAGTAACGCTGAGATTGAGCGTCGTCTTGTAACGCTAACTCATTTTCCTATACTTTTGTGGAAGGCATGTTGATTTTACAAAGCTTTACTTGGCTACTTGCCTACTTGTCTATATAGTTTTACAACTAGACCCGGTTCAGTGCAAGCTAGTGGCTACATGATGCTTACACATTTGTATGTGGCAACTGACCGTAAACAACGACGACATACCCTAATGCCTCAACAACTCCTGCAAATTGCTAGGTAAAGAGGGGTCGGATTTATGCAGCAATGTTACAATTTCAGCAAACGAAGACGTTTCACTGTGTTGGTACCTACTTGGTACATCTAAGGTTCGACCAAAATATTACATGGAGAGTTCTACAAAACAAGCAAAATGAGTTCCAGAGGAAGGAAACTTCAGAGATACAACTAGAAATGGAAACAGTTGCACAACCTAAAAGGCTAATCTCCATGTTACAAGGAAGCGATTCACATAAACCTTCAACACAACAGCTAAAGATTCAAGAGTTAGCTGGATTTTTTGCGTTTTTTACCGGAAGTTTTCTTTGAGCTGGCATCTGTATCCTGTTTCGAGGATGAGCCGCTTAATTTGGCTTCAATAGCAGAGCACCATAGAGCGCGTTCCACATCTGAAGCTGTAAATGGCTCATCGTCTGAATTCAGCTCCTGAGATGAGTATAATTATATCAGCCCACAGAAAATATGCAACTAACAGGCAAAGGAAATACGTAAATACTCGTGTTTTTAGATATAGAACTTTGCAAAGCACTGTTGAGGGAAAAAAACAATGGAGTCTGTTTAACTCACGAGATGATGTATAGATTACAGTTAACAATCCAGCATTCTGCTATCGTGCTACACTAACAAACATCATGCGTTCAACAGCGACTACACAATCAGCGAATAATATGGCTGAGAGGCGGAGAATCAACAGAGTGCAACAGTGCTGTATCACTATCAGTAAATAAACAACAGTAGCCTTAAGGTCTAACATCTAAGCTAGGCTTAATCTGTTCTCCTTGGGATTATTGCAGTAGCAAACAAAAAAAGTGTCTTGATACATTTTCACTTGTTCAGTTTAAAATGCATCACTAAAGTACATTTATCGGAAAAGTAACAACTCCGATCAGGAGACATGAGTAGTGAAATTTCATCTTGTAGAAACCAGATTGCTCTGTGGTGAATAAATAACATATACATACAGCTAAGATTGAAGAAAGAGATAAAGCTGAGGTTTTAGGTTAGGGATGAGATTATGAGAAAGCAGCACACGATATTTTTTTACGGAGTGAAAAAAGAATGAAAAGGACAAATTACAGGTTTGTTTAAAACTGGTCTACCATTTCTACACAATAGAGAGTCTGAGATTCCATCTATTCCTCATGTTCATTTGTTGAGAATATCTTACTGCTGCCTGATCTATTTGTAAAAGAAAATTGCTAGATACTGATAATTGAAGAAATATTTGACGATTTCATGAAACGAATCCAAGATAGTTCAACTCACACAGTCACAGTTTTTAAAGAGACATTCTGGATAACCAAAAATTCTGCTCTTATACAACTCCCAAGCAAAAGAATGTTCTAATGAAAAGACTTCTTGCTATATAGATGCATAGTTTCGCTTGTGAATGAAGATTACATTCTTAAGCTATGTTACTGGTATTTTTGCAATATTCCCAAATAATTTTAACCTGAATTATCGAATATCAGTATGTAACCATCAACAATATCTAGTACGAATCCCGGTCAATTGTTCGATTTGTTGGATAGGCTGACCTTTGAAAAACAGTCAATTTAAAGATTTTCAACAAATTGAGTGTGAATGATCAAATTTTCATCAAATTCATTCTAAAAGTTGATGGAATGGTATATCTAATAGATCCATGTGACCATATAAAATTTTCAACCGTAAAATTATCAACTATGATGTACCCATGTGAAACCAAATGGATTTTAGCAAGTATCAGTATGTAACCATCAACAATATCTAGTACGAAGTATAATTTACACTAAATTTTCGTCAAAAGAAAAACTGTAATTGCATTGAGCATGGTTTAAAATGCGAACCTTTGCCTTCTCCTGCAATTTGCCAGCAAGTAGCAGATATTGCTTCAACGAGTAATCTTTTGAGTGACCAAGCACCGCTTCCATAGCCTATAATGAATTTTTTTACATATTTATCAGCATATACATTTCACATCTACCATCTGAAAATAATACTTCTTTTCGGACTCTTTTTCTGTTATGTAAAAAAAACCAGGCAGCATTTCAGCTCTGATTTGAGGCCCCGCCTCCATACCACTCCCTCCGCCAATGCCATTACAAATAATACGGCTGATTGCATTAAGCACATTGGAGAATCAATTTGATGCATATTTATCAAGAAACTAATTCTTGCATACTGGTTAGCTAATGTGAGTGTTGATGAAGCGACAAAACTAGTATGTTTGGAGGACAAACTAACTGAAACTGAAGATGCATTAAGATATCTGAGGGGATTCCTGAGTTCTTGGCCTTGCATAATCCAGGCCTAAACAACTAAATTAGTTTTAGGAATCTATTACGGAGTAATTCTTTGTCGTAGATTTTCTTGTGTTCCTTCTTCTGTAAAGGTTTTAACTCTTTTTCAATCAGTAAAGGGGACACTTTCTAAACATACAACGTTCTTTAGAAGACTTGCAATTTTTAAACACAAGACGTGATTTTCAACAAAAAATGAAGCCCAACATTATAAATATTTCTCACTCAAACTTGAAGAGTGATTATACACCGGCTCCCCCATTCTTTAGAGTTTTTGAGGGGTTTTGACTAGCAAGGTTTTTAAACACAAGATCATAAATATTTCTATTAAGACGTTCAGACGACTAACTATTCACGCTATACACAGCTCCACAAGACAAACTTGAAACTCTTCTTTTTTTACACACCCTCAGACTGAATCCCGGCTCAGCAACTAGACACGGACCAAGAGTAGTCGTAGACAGTCTAACATGTCCAACTAACATAAGGTAGAAGATTATCGACTATACTTACTCCGAAGCCCCTTAGGTTTAACTGTTCATTTCTTCAACTAAAAATGAGTTACATGGTCCTAACAAATCATGTCTCAGTACATCTAGAGTATAAATGTATAATGCCACAGTAAGATTACAGTCTAACAGTGAATTTAAACATCGTTTTAACAGGTAATATCCAAATGTGCGCAATCATACCTCATCTGACATAAACGGAGCAACATCAGGAGCATACGCAGCGAGCACAGCAGAGGCAGTAGCCGGCCCAATACCTTTCAAAACAGTAAGCTCCGAAACCGCCTTTGACAAGTCATCAGGAAGAGACAGAAACGCCTTCTGTGATGCTGACTTC